>NC_056732.1:1085176720-1085249220 GCF_019279795.1 Protopterus annectens | reverse complement strand
TTTACTGTGTTTACAGGTATGTAAATGGTGCTATTTCAGGATGCCGGTCTTTCAGAATGTTGATCATATGGTGTCAGCCATATGAAAGACGGCATTCTGAACGGTCAACATTCTGAAGTAGACTCATACATACATATATATATATATTATATATATATATATATATATATATATATATATATATATATATATAAATAAATATAAATATATATATATATATATATACATACATGTATCTATATACACACACACACACACACACACACACACACACACACACACACACACACACACACACACACACATGTATATGTGTGAGGGGATGTACGAATGTACGAATGTCCCCCACATACACACAGAATGCTGGGGTTATCTGCACCTACACATCACAACAGTTGCCTGATGGTAACAGACCAAGGCTGCAAAATGACATAATCCACTCACCCCAGAACCCTGTGGAATGTCACCCTGTAGACAAACAACTATGAGCAGGTGGTGTAATGTGTGATGGTTGTAATATAGGACTTGAACAGGCCATATTGTCACTGGCCAATTGTCCACCTACAAAACTGCAACCGGCCAGACATGCCGATACTGGCAATTGTACACACACAGCAGGGGTATTAAGAGGTAGCTCACTCCTGGGATACCAGATATAATAATAGCATCAAGCAGGTTCACTCTGCAGGTCACACATGCTGTCTAACACACGGCCACTTAGCATACTCCACATGTACTGTGTCTGCATCAACATATAAAACAGACATAACCTGTGGTGCATGTGACTGTAATACTAGTTAGATAAGAGTTCTAACCTCACATCTTCCAACTCTCTGTGTGCGTGTGTGTGTGTGTGTGTGTGTGTGTGTATCAATATATCCCCTCACAGCATTATGGACATGTTCATATGCAGCGTATCCTTGCAATGGTATGCATTTTTGACCCTGTGACTGGCTGCTGGCCTCTAACTTCCCTCCTCTACACGGCCTGGTGATGTCATCCACCTTAAGAGCACTGGCTGACAGTGTAGTAAGAGATAAACAGTGTGGCAAATGCAATAAGTAATGTGAGGTATAGTATGCAATACAAGATAGTTAGGAGTTCAAATCTCACATCCTCCAACTGTGTGTGTGTGTGTGTGTGTGTGTGTGTGTGTGTGTGTGTGTGTGTGTGTGTCCCCTTGCAGCACTTTAAACAAGCCCCTATGGGCTATCTCTGTGCAATTGTTATGCATTTTATGCCCAATGCCTAGCTGCGGCCTCAACAGCGGCCTCTGTTACAAGGCCTGCTGATGTTATGCACCTGGCTGACATTGTAGTAGCAGAAAAACAGCATGGTGCATGCAATAAGTACTGCAAGCTATAGCGTGTAATACTAGATAGGTAGGGGATCTAATCTCACAACATCCAAGTGTGTGTGTGTGTGTGTGTGTGTGTGTGTGTGTGTGTGTGTGTGTGTGTGTGTGTGCGCGCGTGCCAGTATATCCCCTTGCAGCCCCTATGAGCTATCTCTGTGCAATGGTTATGCATTTTACAACCACTGACTAGCTGCTGGCCTCAACAGTGGCCTCTGTTACAAAGCCTGCTTATGCCATCTACCTTAAGTGCAGTGGCTGATAGTGTAGTAGCAAATAAACAATGTGGCGAATGCAATAACTAATGCAAGCTACAGTGTAGAATACTAGACAGGTAGGGGTTCTAATCTCACAACATCCAACTGTGTGTGTGTGTGTGTGTGTGTGTGTGTGTGTGTATCCATTTACAGCACTTTAGACAAGTCCCTATGGGCTATCTCTGTGCAATGGTTATGCATTTTATGCCCACTGACTAGCTGCTGGCCTCAACAGTGGCCTTTGTTAAAAGACAGTACAGTTGTGTACACTTACCATAAATGCAGATGTTCGAGTGTATTCACTGTTGCAGTCATTACATTTGGGTAATCCTGCTGGCAGGTTTCCCTCAGTCGGCCTGAATTCCAAAGTCTTGGGTCCTGCGTCGGTTGCTGTCGCCCCTTCCCTGACGTTAGGTAATCAGGGGGTATAAAATAAGCAGCTGACGCCATTTTCTTCAGTTTTTCTTGCCCCAGATGTCAGGTGCCCCCTAAAAGGGTAGGCAGAATTTATAAATATATAAAAATACATGCACCAATATAACATTTACCTTCATCTACAAGTAAATGCACCACATAGGTCGAATAAATCAGAGAAGGAAAGATAAGTTCCAGCAGAAAAAAGGGGGATGGTGGGTGGGTAACCTGGACTGCAACAGTGAATACACTTGAACATCTACATTTATGGTAAGTGTACACAACTGTACTATGTTCTTCATGTTTCACTGTTGCAGTCATTACATTTGGGTAGAGTCCCAAAGCTATGGTTGGGAGGCTGGAGGTAAACTGCATTAGGAGCGGCTATGAGGCCCTGCAGAACTGCAGTGGCAAAGCCTGCCCTGGATTTAGAGTAGAGTGGCAGATGATAGTGCTTTGTAAAGGTGTGCACTGAACTCCAAGTAGTAGCCTCTAAAATGTCTTTGGTTTGTACTCCCCTGAGGAAGGCTGCTGAAGTGAGTGCAGCTCTGGTTGAATGCGGCCTAATGCCCTTAGGCACTGGCTTGCCATGCTGTGAATAGCAGAAACGAATGCAGTGGCCTATCCACTTTGAAATAGTCTGCTTTGAGATAGCCTTTCCTTGTGAACCTGCAGCATATGCCACTAGTAATTGCTCTGTCTTCCTAAAACTTTTGTTTTTGTCCAAGTAGAATCTAAGCTGTCTCTGTACGTCCAAAGAATGCAGAATTCTCTCCCCCTTGTTCTGCGGATTTGGATAAAAAGTTGGCAGATGAATAGTTTGGTTAAGAGCCACAATGGACACCAGCTTAGGCATAAATGTTGGGTTTGTCCTAAGAGAAACCCTGTCTGGATAAAAAATGATAAAAGGTTCCACAGCCATGAGTGCCTGCAGCTCTGAAACTCGTCTTGCAGAAGTTATTGCTAGGAGGAGAGCTGTTTTCCAAGGTAAAAACTTTATATCAGTAGTAGCAGCTGTCTCAAAAGGAGGCAGTGTGAGTTTTTCCAAGACATAGTTGAGGTCCCATGCAGGTATTGGTGATCTCCTTGGAGGCCTTAAATTTTTGGCTCCTCTGAGGTACTGCCTTAACAAAGGATGAAGAAAGATTGGTGGCTCTGTATTGTAATGAGCCAAAATGTCAGAGGCATGAATTTCAATTGATGAAAAAGATAGGCCTTTGTTCAGCATCTCAGTTAAGTATTGCAAAATCTGAGGAATATTTGGTACAGCTGTATCAGTTCCTTGTGCCTGGTTCCAAGCACAGAATCTCTTCCATTTTCCAGCATAAGATTTTCTAGTACTAGGTCTTCTGGCTTCCAAAATGATATCCATCACAGTTTTACTAAGAGGTGTGTTTTGTATGACTACATTATCCACCATGCTGCCAGGTTTAAGGTCCTGAGTTGGCTGTGCAGGATCTGATTGTTTTGCTGGGGCAGTAGATGAGGTATTTGAGGTAAGGTCCAAGCTGGGCATTGAGACAAGTTCCTTAGGATTGGATACCAGTACTGGCGGGACCAGTCTGGTGCAATCAGTATCATCTTTGGCTTCTCCTGTCTGACCTTTAGGAGTACCTTGAGGAGGAGAGGCAGTGGCGGAAAGGCATATACTGATAGGTTTTTCCAGCTGAAAGATAGGGCGTCCACTCTCCATACTTGTCTGTGATAAGTCCTTGTGCAGAATCTTTTTAGTTGGTAGTTTTGAGGGGAGGCAAATACATCTAAGTCTGGGCATCCCCATTTCCTTGTTATCATGTTAAAGACTTGGAAATCCAGCTACCACTCGTGGGGATCCATGAGGTTTCTGCTTAGTTCATCTGCCAGAGTATTTTTCTTTCCTGGCAGGAATTGTGCCTGCAGATGCACTTGGTAAGTCAATTCTGTGTTCCACAAAGTCATGGCTAGTCTGCAAAGGGGGTAGGAATGTGTGCCCCCCTGCTTGTTTATATACCACATTACCGTGGTGTTGTCTGTCTTTATCAGTAGTTGCCCCGGATGAAGTAGGTCCTTGAAGGCTGTCAGGGCATTTTGAACAACTAGCATCTCTTTTTGATTGATATGTAGATGCATTTGGTTTGAGGACCATGTGCCCTGAATGCGTCTTCCTGACATGTGGGCCCCCCAGGCATAATATGATGCATCCGTTGTTAGTGTCTACCTGGCTGGGGGTAATGTGAATGGCTGTCCCTTGTTCTGGTGACAAGCCTTCGCCCACCATCAAAACTCCTGTTGCAGGCAGGGGATGAGAGTAATCATTGTTTCCAGGCTGTGGCAATGTTGAGTCCAAACACTTTTTAGGTACCATTGAAGTTTCCTCATATGCAGTCTTGCATATGGAATTAGTAGGATGCATGATGCCATGAAGCCCAAAGCCTGCAGAATTTTTCTTGCAGATAACTGGGCCTTTGTTGCCAACATTTTGAAATAGGTAGTCAGTTGCCTTAGTTTGCCTGGTGTGAGATAAGCCATATGGGCAGTTGTATTTAAGCTTGCACCCAGGAATATTATCTCTTGAGAGGGTACTAGTTTTGATTTCTTTTTGTTGACTGTGTACCCTAGGCATGTTAGAAGTCTTTTCACAAAAGCCAGATGTTGTAGAATGTCCTTGTTCTCTGGTTGAATTAAACAGTCAGACAAGTAAGGATATATTTGTATTCCTCGTTGTCTGTAGAATGCAATTACTGGTGCCAGGCACTTTGTAAAGACCCTGGGCACAGTAGATAAGCCAAAAGGCAGTGCAGAGAATTGGTAATGCATTGTGCCAGCCTTGAATCTGAGGTATCTTCTGCATGATTGTCTGACTGGAACATGCAGGTATGCCTCTTTTAGGTCTAAAGTTACAAGCCAAGCATTCATTTCCAGCATGGGCAGAAGCTGCTGCAAAGTCAACATTTTGAATTTGGGTATATCCAGGAATGTGTTCAGAATAGATAGGTCCAGTATTGGTCTCCAGGCTTTGTCCTTTCTGGGTACCAAGAACAGTCTTGAGTAAAATCCTTGTCCCTGCACTTGTTCTGGTACTTGCTGAATGGCCCCCATGTCCATGAGGGATTGTTTTTGTGCCTCTGCCCGCTGATTTTTTGGCATATCTGGCCAACTGTTTGTCTTTGGCAGGGTATGGAAATGGAACTTGTAGCCTTGTGACACTATATTTAGAACCCACTTGTCCGGGGTTATAATGTGCCAATTTTGAGAAAAAAGTGCTAAGTTTCCCCCTAAGGGTGCTGTCAGGAGATAAGTGCTTGGTGCAGGCAGGGGGAATTCATTGGGACTGTTTCCTGTATGGTTGGGATTTGTCTTCTCCAACTTTGGAGGTAGAAGCACCCTATTGCTTTGACCTGTATGAACCTTGCATCTGGGATCTGCCTCTAGGGCATCTGGATCTGCCCCTTTGAGGTCTGTCTGACACAGGAAAGGACCAATTCTTTGTAGGCCAGTGTCTACTAAACCTAGGTGGCTGTACTTGTAAAAAATCTTTGACAGTTTGCATAGATTTAGCTTTGTCCTCCATTTTCTTTAACACCTCTTCTGCCATAACACCAAACAAAGTATCATGCTGTAAAGGTGCATCTAATAATTTAACTTTAACATCATCAGGTAGATTTTGTTCCTTTAACCAAGCATGCCTCCTAATTACAGAACCCGTAACTGCGGCCCTGCAGGAGGCCTCCAAAGAATCAAAACCACATTGCAAAGTACGCTTTCCAACTTGTTCAGCTGTATGCAATAAATCCTGCATTTCCTTGTTTTCTGCACATTCAGAGTTTAACAACATTTTCTGTTTAAGCAATGCCATGACATGTTGCTGATATTTGAGCAGATGAAACTGACAGTTTAAGGCCCTTACAGCCAAGGTAGCAGATGTGTAAACCTTTTTTCCCCATCTATCCAGTGCTCTAGAATCTCTGTCAGAGGGGGTAGGGTTTTTTTTGCAGCAGAAGCCTTAACTCCTTTGGGACCCTGTGAAATAGTTTCTGGGTCTGCAGCAGGGTTTTTAAAAAGGAATTTATGAGAGTCAGGAACCCTGTAGTATCTGTCAGGCTTAACAGGAGCTGGAGGTAAGGATTTAGGGATCAGACTAGACTCCGAAAACACATCATCTACAATGTCTAACACAGGTGGAATGGCTAGAGGCTTGTGTTGAAGTAGTAAAAGGAAGTCCCTGAGCCTCTTTTTAGATTCTGAAAAATATTGGCTCTCCCAGTGGAAATGCTCCCTCATGGTGTGTAAGGTTTCCTCTGGAGGAGAAGTTGAAGGTATAGATTCTTCAGCATCAGAATCCTCATGGGGGGAAGAGAATAGTCCTGATCAGAATAGGAATCAGAAGAAATAGAAACCTGATCTGAAAATTCATAGTCTGTCTCTTGCCTAGGCCTCTTATCAGGAGGGGGATGGGAACCCCTGATCAAGGTAATCAAGTCTTTGGCCATTTTGAGCATCTGTTTTTTGGGCATAGAGGCCTGACCACATGGCTCTTGAGTTTGTTTCTTTGCTTTAGAAGGTGCTTTTATAGTCTTTGCCGTTGAAGCTGAAGTCGGTTTAATGTAAAGATGTTTAGGTCTGAATACACCCTCAGAAGCCGGTGCCTGCTCAGTGGCTCCGGACCCATCTGAGGGAATAGTGTCCGAGGCTCCAATACCTTGAGTTTCCAGCGGCATAGCCGACTCCATGTAGGAGTCGGTAGCAGCCTGTGACTCTAAAGTAGCAGGCGTCAGGGGCTGCGAAAGCACCTCACTGAGAACCGGCGAACCGGCGACTGGCTTAGGAGAAGCTTTGTCGTCGGTTTTGGGCCTTGGTTGTTTCTCTCTCTCTCCCTTTCTTTGCATTTTTTGTGAACTCCGATAGTCGGATGGCTATCCGACGACATTTCTGGATAATTAAACCGGCATCCAAAATAGTTTAAAGCAAAGTCATACCAACGCTGAATAGTGCGTTGGTTAAATCTAGCACAAAACCGACAACCAGAAACATTGTGATCAGGGCCTAGGGAAGGAATACAGTAAGAATGAAAGTCCTTATGACTTTCCACAAGAAATACAATTATTTACTTTTTCTGACATCGGTTTGGAGCAAGAAAAAAGTTTCCCCATCGGGGTACTTAGCTTTACTGAAGACTTTGGATCTGAAACTCGAACACGAAAATCTCATGAGTCGGCTGACCGGCACTTGCAAACTGCTTCTGCTTCGGGCACTGCTTGGCAAGAAAGACTGAAGAAAATGGCGTTGGCTGCTTATTTTATACCCCTGACGTCAGGGAAGGGGAGACAGCAACCGACGCAGGACCCAAGACTTTGGAATTCAGGCCGACTGAGGGCAACCAGCCAGCAGGATTACCCAAATGTAATGACTGCGACAGTGAAACACGAAGAACATCTGCTGTCATCCACCTTAAGTGCACTAGCTGACAGTGTAGTAGCAGATAAACATTGTGGCGCATGCGATAAGTACTGAGAGCTATAGTGTATGTGTGTGTGTGTGTGTGTGTGTGTGTGTGTGTGTGTGTGTGTGTGTGTGTGTGTGTGTAAATATGTGCCCTGACAGCACTGGAGACATGCCCATGTACATTGCTTATGCATTTTATGGTCCCGTGACTAGACGCTGGCCCTAAACCGCCCTCCTCTACATTAGCATAATTGATGTCTGCCACCATCTACATTTGTACGTGCAGACTACCCAGGTGACATATATCAAGGGTAGTAGTGTGTGTCACAGGATATGAAAGCATGTTAACGCTGACTGTCCACATTGTCCCTGACACAATGTTCTACACATATGCACCTAGGGAGCCATGCACACACAGTGGATATAAAAAATGTACACACCCCTGTTAAAATGCCTGTTTTTTGTGATATAAATAATAAGACAACAATAAAGGGATCTCATTGTTGAAAGGTATCAGTCAGGAGAAGTGTACAAAAAAATTTCCACAGCATTGGATATGCCATGGAACACACTGAAGGCAGTCATCAAAAAGTGGAGAAAATATGGGACAACAGTGACGTTGCAAAGAACTGGACATCCATCCAAAATTGATGAAAAGACAAGACAAAAACTGGTCAGGGAGGCTGCCAAGAGACCTGCAGCAACACTGAAGGAGCTACAGGAATTTCTGGCAAGTACCAGCTGTCATTTGTTATATCTTGCCAGGCGTTTGGGTACAATGATAAGCAACCCCCGACTGCCTCCAGAGCAGGACAGTAGGCCTCCTTTCAGGAGCGCTGACTGGGTTGACCAGAGACGTCATCTCTGTCACCCTGATGTTGTGGACCTCCTCTGCCATGAGGGCGGCATCTTCCATTATTACCCCCTTCTCTGCCACTAGAGGGGGGTTCACCACGTGTGTCCTGAAAAGCTCCTTGGGCTTTTCGGAAACTACAGTTGTGTACACTTACCATAAATGTAGATGTTTGAGTGTATTTACTGTTGCAGTCATAACATTTGTGTTATCTGCTTGCAGTAGCCCTCAGTCGGCCTGATTAACAAAGTTTTGGGTCCTGCGTCATTTGCTGTCCCTTCTTCCGTGATGTCAGGTTGTCAGAGGTATAAAACATGCAGCTGATGCCATTACATCAGTTTTTCTTGCTCCAGCTGTCAAGTGCCCCCCTAATAGGAAGCAATTAAATCTATAAATATACAAGGTTATACAGCCAACAAAAAAGCAAATACACCAAACAGCTTTTGAGCATAGTAAAGGAGAGTACAGGTATAGGTTCATAGGTGTGTACTAGGCTAATGGCCCTGGAGCCTTTACAAGCCTAGCCCATAGAATTACCCTGGCATTATGCCACCTGACCTTAGTTTCCAGTGCCTCTGTCAAGTAGAGCCACTGGAGTGATCCCTGGGGTGAATTTTCTATTTCCCATCCACGCATCAAGATTCCTGTTTAGGAGGGCCAGTGAGGTGCTCTGCTTGACATGTATGGAAAGCCAAAAGAAGTAAGGGGGCTGGAGGGAGGGTAACCAGGCCTGCAACAGTGAATATACTCTAACATCTACATTTATGATAAACTGTACTTTGTTCTTAGTGTTTCAATGTTGCAGTCATCACATTTGGGTAGATTCACAAAGCTAAGGATGGGAGGAGAATTTAGATAGCATTAGGACCATCTATAAGGGCCTGCAAGACTGCAGTGGCAAAGCCAGCTCTGGATTTAGAGAAAATTGGCAGATGGTAATGCTTGGTGAAAGTATGTACAGAACTCCAGGTAGCAGCTTCTAGGATGCCCTTGGTAGAGACGCCTCTGAGAAGGCTGTAGAGGTATATGTAGCCCTGGTTGAGTGGGGTCTGATCCCCTGTGGGATAGGTTTTCCATGGTGCTTGTAACAGAAATTAATGCAATGGCCTATCTATTTGGAAATGGTTTGCTTTGAAATAGCCTTCCCCTCTGCCCCTGCAGCAAATGCCACCAGCAGTTGTTCAGATTTCCTTTGAGGTTTAGTCCTGTCCAAGTAGAATCTAAGTTGTCTGTGCACATCTAAGGAGTGCAGTATCCATTCCGCTTTGTTCTGTGGATGAGGAAAGAAGGCTGGCAAATGAATGGACTGATTAAGGGCCACACTGGATACCACCTTAGGCATGAAGGAGGGATTGGTCCTGAAGGACACCCTGTCCACATGAAAGATGATGGAAGGCTCCACTGCCATAAGGGCCTGTAATTCAGATACCCTTCTTGCTGAAGTGATTGCTAAAAGGAAAGCTGTTTTCCAAGAAAGAAATTTTAAGTCTGCAGTAGCGGCTGGCTCGAAAGGAGGAAGAATGTGTTTCTCCAATACAAAGTTAAGGTCCCAGGCTGGAGTTGGAGCTCTCCTGGGTGGTCATAAATTTTTGGCCCCTCTGAGGAACTGCTTGAGCAGTGGATGAGAGAAGAGGGGAGGTTCTGTGTTATAATCAGCTGAAATGGCTTAGGTGTGAATTTTCATGGAGGAGAAAGACAGGGCCTTGTGAAGCATCTCAGTTAAGTATTGTAAAATCTGAGGTAAATTGGGCACTGCAGTGCTGAACCCTTGAATCCTTTCCATTTTTCAGCATAAGATTTTCTAGTACTAGGCCTCCGTGCCTCGAAAATGATATCCATCACTGGTTTACTAAGGGATGGTAAAGGAGAAATTAGGTAATTAGCCAGGCTGCTAGGTTCAGTGTTTGAAGCTGAGGGTGCAGAATCTGGTTCTCTTGCTGAGACAATAGTGTAAGAGTATGAGGCAGGTGCCATGGGGCCAACAGTGACACACTGTGCAAGAGGGGGTACCAGTGTTGGCGTGGCCAGTCTGTTGCAATCAAAGTCGTCCTTGGTTTGTCTTGTTTGATCTTTAGTAGTACTTTGGAGAGCAGAGGCAGAGGAGGAAAGGCATAGTTTTTTTCAGCGGAAGGACAGAGCATCCACTTTCCAAGCTTGTTTGTGGGGAGTCCTTGTGCAAAATTTGTCCAATTGATAGTTCTGGGGGAGGCAAACAGGTCTATATCTGAGCTCCCCCATTTGTCAACATATTGAAAATCCTTGGTTCCAGTTTCCACTCATGTGGGTCCATGAGGTTTCTGCTTAGTTTGTCTGATAGTGTATTTAGTTTTCCTGGCAGGAATTGAGCTTGTAGATGCACTTGGTAGCGCAGGGCTGTGTTCCACAATGCCATGGCTAGTCTGCAGAGGGGGTAAGAATGTGTTCCCCTCTGCTTGTTTATGTACCACATAACAGTGGTGTTGTCCATCTTTACCATTACTTGCCCTGGAAGAATGTGGTCCGTGAAGGCTGTCAGAGCATTCTGTACAGCTAACATCTCTTTTTGATTGATATGCAGGTGCATTTGACTTGGGTTCCATTTGCCCTGAATGCACTTCCCTGCCAGGTGAGCCCCCCATGCATAGTCTGATGCGTCTGTTGTTAAAGTTTGGGTGGCAGGGAGTAGTGTGAATGGTGGTCGCTTGTTTTGGTGACAGGCCTCTGCCCACCAAAGGAACTCCAGTCGTAGGCAAGGTATGATAGGAATCATTACTTCTAGATCCTGAGAATGTTGACACCACAGACTTTTTAGATACCATTGTAGTTTCCTCATATGCAGTCTTGCATATGGAATTAGAAGAATGCAGGAGGCCATGAACCCCAAGGCTTGTAGTATTTGCCTTGCAGATAGCAGGGTTTTTGTGGCCACTTGTTTGAACTAGGTTGTCAAATGAATTTGTTTCTCTGACGTGAGGAAAGCCATATGGGAAGTTGTATTCAAGCTTGCTCCCAGGAATATAATTTGTTGACAGTTTACCAGGTGTGATTTCTTTTCATTTATGGTGTACCCCAGACAAGTTAGCACCCTTTGTACAAAGGCCAGATGATTCAAAAGTATGTCCTGGCTTTCTGCCTGAATTAGACAATCGTCCAGGTATGGGTATATTTGAATATTTCTTTGCCTGCAAAATGCAATGACTGGAGCTAGGCACTTTGTGAATACCCTGGGCGCAGTAGATAAGCCAAAGGGCAGTGCAGAGAACTGATAGTGTGTGTAGACTGCTTTGAAGCGTAGGTATCTTCTGCAAGATTCCCTGATTGGGATGTGCAGGTATGCTTCCTTTAAATCTAGTGTTGCCAACCAGGTGTCTTTGCCTAACATAGGGAGCAACTGGTGAAGAGTCAGCATCTTGAATTTTGGAATCACCAAAAAGGTGTTTTAGAGTAGACAGGTCCAGGATAGGATGCCATGAATTGTCTTTTCTGGGCACCAGAAAAGTCTCGAGTAGAAACCTTGTCCCTTTCCCTCTTCTGGTACCAAATGAATTGCCCCCCATGCTTAAGAGAGAAAGTACTTGCTTTTGGGCCTCTGCCCACTGATTTGGGGGTAGATCTGGCCAACCGCTTGGTGCTGGTACTGTGTGGAAGTGAAATCTGTATCCCTGGGACACTACATTTAAAACTCATTTGGCCTGGGTAATGAGTTCCCAGTTCTTTGCATGAAGAGCAATCTTTCCCCCAAAGGGGCAGTCAGTTGAGAAGTGCTTGGAAGTTTTAAAAATAAGTCATTGAGACAGTTTACCATAGGGGGGAGTTTTATTAATCCCAGATTTGGAAGTGGAAGCCCCCACTGCTAAGTCCTGTGCGTACCCTGGAACTGAAGCCTGGGAGCTCTGCTGGATCTGGGTTTGGTCTGAAAAGGTCTGGAAGAGGCAGGAAAGGACCAATTCTATGAAGGCCAATGCCTACTAAACCTTGGAGGTTGTACTTGTAAAAAATATTTAACAGTTTGCATAGATTTAGCTTTTTCCTCCATCTTTTTAAGAATTTCTTCTGCCTTGTTGCCAAACAGGCGGTCCTGGTTTAAGGGAACATCCAGTAATTTCACTTTAACATGATCTGTCAAGGATTGCTCCTTAAGCCAAGCATGCCTTCTAAGTACAGACCCAGTTACAGCAGCCCTGCAAAATGCCTCTAGTGAATCAAAACCACATTGCAAAGTATGTTTTCCAACTTGTTCAACTGAATGCAGTTGTTGTCTTTCGGCTTTTTCCCGGTAAGGGGTCGCCACAGCGAAACTCCGGTCCGCTAATGATTGGCAGTAGATTTTTATGAAACGCCAAGGGGCCAGCTTGACGCCCAACCTTCAACGAAGGCACACCCATTTACGCATGCATGTCTTTAGTACGCTACTGTAAATACTTATTTTCTGCACAATCAGGAATCAACATCATTTTCTGTTTAAGCAATCCAATAATATGCTGCTGATTTTTTAACATATGAAACTGGCAGGTTAAGGCCCTAATGGCCAAAGTTGCAGAAGTGTATACCTTCTTACCCCATCTATCCAGCATCCTGGAGTCTCTATCAGAGGGGGTAGGATTTTTGGCAGTAGCAGCTTTAATGCCCTTGGGTCCCTGTTAAATGGTCTCAGGATCTGCAGTAGGATTTTTAAAAAGGAACTTGTGAGAGTCAGGGATCCTATAATATCTATCAGGTTTTCTGGGAGCAGGAGGTAAAGAGTCAGGGGCCAAGCTAGATTCCGAAAAGGCATCATCAACAATGTCTAGTACAGGAGGTATGGCTAAAGGCCTGTGCTGGGGCAGGAGTAAGAAATCCCTAAGCCTCTTTTTAGAATCAGAGAAATCCTGACTTTCCCAACGAAAATGCTCCCTGAGAGTATCCAAGGTTTCACCAAAAGAGAAATCCTCGGGGGGGGGGGGGGGGTCAGAGGGAATCTAGTGCTCAGCATCAGAATTCCCATAGGTAGATAAGGGTAAATCCTGGTCATCAGCGGAAACAGAAAATTCAGAATCCTGGTCAGAAGTATCATAAGCAAACTCAGTTCTAGGTCTCTTAGAGGGGGAAAGCTGGCTTCCCCTGATTGAAGTAATAAGGTCTACAGCCATTCTTATCATTTGTTTGTTAGGCATAGAGGCCTGACCACGTGATCTGGGCGTCAGTTTTCTAGGCATGGTTCGAGTTTTAGGCCTTGATGAAGAAGATGGCGTCAGTTTAATAAGCAAGTCAGTAGGCCTGAATACACCCTCAGAAGCTGGTGCCTGCACAGCAGCTCCGGACCCATCCAAGGTAGAGACATCTGCAGGTGCCATAGTTGAAGCATCTTGTGGCATGCCGGACTCCGAATGGGTCTCAGTAGAGGCCTGAGAATCTGAAGTAGCAGGTATCGGGCTGCGAAAGCACCTCACTGAGTACCGGCGAACTGGGGACTAGCTTAGGAGAAGCTTTGTCGGCAGCTTTGGACCTAGGCAACCTGTCTCTGTCTTTATCTTTGCATTTTTTTCAGAATGTCAGTAGTCGGATGGCTTACCGAAGACATATCAGGATAATTGAACCGAGCACCAAAGTATTTAGAAGCGAAAATATACTGACGACGGATAGTTTGTGGTTTAAATAAGGCACAAAACCGACAGCGAGGTACGTCGTGGTCAGGGCCTAGGCAATGAATACAGTACGAATGAAAATCTTTATGAGGTATTTGCTTTCCACAAGAAATGCAATTATTTACTTTTACTGACATCGGTTTAGAGCAAGAAAACGTTTCCCCAATGGGGTACTTAGCTTTTAGTTGAAGACTTCGGTTCTGAAACTTGAAAACGAAAATTTCAGGAGTCGGCCGACCGGCACATGCAAAATGCTTCTGCTTCGGGCACCACACGGCAAGAAAGACTGTTGTAATGGTGTTAGCTGCATGTTTTATACCCCTGACGACCTGACATCATGGAAGAAGGGACAGCAACCGACGCAGGACCCAAGACTTTGTTAATAAGGCCGACTGAGGGCTACTGCAATCAGATAACCCAAATGTGATGACTGCAACAGTGAAACACGAAGAACATCCACATCTTTCCTCCCCTTTGGCCTTTGGGGTAAGACCGAGTAAGGGAGGAAAAATGGAATCCGACAGCAGACAGACTCTTTCCCTCCTGTTCACACTTGGTTAAGGTTTCCTTCACTTTAGGCCCAAAGAGAGATGAGCCATCAAAAGGGGTGTTCACGAATGAAGACTTAAAGGGCTCCGTGAAGGAACACAAGCATCTCCTGAGAGCAATTCCTGTACCCACTGCCCTACTCGTCCCATCAGCTGCATATGATATGAGACGCATGGACGAGTTCACAATGGAATTTACGGTAGCAAGCTGGGCGGCAACTTTATCGGAATCCCCTGCAGCTACAGTACCCTGAAGTGCATCTCCCAACTCCTTAAGGAGATCTCTTTGCAGCCTAGTGAAATGGGTCAAACAGTTCAGGGATCGGAGTGTAAAAGTCACTGAACTAAACATGCATTTCCCATATCTATCCATCATCCCTAGACTCTCTGTTAGGAGGACGGATAGATGAGGAAGTCTCAGACATTTCCTTTTTGGTGGCCGCCGTCACCACCATGGCATCAACAGGGACTCCTTTGGACAAAAAGGATTTATCTACAGGGGGCAGAACTAAACTTGTTAGGCCTCCGAGGGATAGGCTCCATGGACTCCGGTGACTCCCACGCCCTCTGAGAGACCAGATGCATGAGCTCATCGAAGGGTGGAGACACCCAAGAGGTGGAAGGTTGAGACTCGAAAGCCTTCAGTGGAACTGACTCATTCTCAGTAGGGCTTTTGGACTACCAATCACCCCCCTGCCTAAGGATCTTGAGTATCTCCACAAAGGAGATATCCTCAGAGGGGATCATGGGGACCCTTCTCACTCATCCAAGTCAGTGTCAGATGTCAAAGACTCCTGTGGGGAGTCTATGTATCTCCTCTTGCACAATCTCTTCCTGAGGACCTCCTCAGTGGGGGCCTCTGGGGAGGTCTTAGAAGAGCAGGGGGCACCCTGTGGGGCTGCCTGAGGCTCAGGGTCTCTATGCCTAGTCTGGACAATGGAAGCAGAAGCAGCCACAGGTGCTTTAGGGGAAGAGGAAGCCAGACCTGGTGTCGAGGATGTCTTTGGAGACAAGGCTCTCCTCATAGCTTCGAAGGCATCATGGCTCCGATGAGAAGGTGTCAACGGACCCAAAGAAACCGCCAGCCTCACCCACACCGAGGCCGTGGGCTGCAAGCCGGAGGTAGGAGCCGAGCTCATCCAAGCCAAAACCCCGAGAGGAAGAGTCGGCACCGACAAGTCAGTGTGACTGTCCTCTCCAGACCCGACAGGAGAGTGTCAGCTCCTCTAGAGTCCCCGGTCGGCACTAACGACATCAGAGTAGATGGAACCGAGGACTCCGGAGCAGGTCTCGGCTCCAAAGGCTCCAAGATGAACAGGTCGGCCCCCTCCGGCTCTGAAGGTCTGGTAAAGCTAGGAGGAGGAGCAGTCAAATCCTGGTTTGTGGTCTTCAGTTCTGACGCTAAGGTCAGAGCCAACAACAATTTAGCAAGGCCTGGTGCCAGTAAGAGCTTCTGCACCAATTGGTCCATATCCAAATCCGAGAGGCTGACAGAAGACCTAGAGGAGTGCACTGACGGTACCGACTGAAGAAGTGGAGATGCAGATCTCTCAGATACCGGCTCCAGAGCTGTGGGCCAGCTTTGAAACGAGAAGACAGTCGGCTCCAAGTTCTGTGGAGCCAATGTTCCCAAATATTCCACTTTTTTGGACTTTTTAGACACTTTAGATTCCTTGGAGTCCCCTGAAGACTTTGAGGACTTGCTGGCCCCATCCTGGTCACTCAATGCTTCCTGAAAAGGATGCTTCAGCAAGCTTCTGTCAACTAATTTTCTTTTCCTCTCCAATAAGACCCTAGAGGAGAAGGAGTGGCAAATACTACAGGACTCCTGCAAATGTACAGCACCTAAGCAATAGACACACTGAACGTGGTCATCAGTCACAGACATCTTTTGCCTGCAGTCTGGACATTTCTTGAACCCAGACTTTGGGTGCTTGTCCTTGTCCTCAGACATATCCCAAAAACAAATACCTTAGGCTAAACAATCAAACAACAAACTGCCTTAGGCTTACAGTAACAAAGCACACCAAAAAGGCCTAATAAGAAACACTCAGTATAATAATGTATAAAGAACCACACCTAGGCTCAAAGCACACAAAACCTAGAGAACAGCCAAATTTACAGATATGACTGCACAAAATCTACACACACACTATAAACAAATGCCCAAAGGAAGAAGGGCCAACACTAGCTAAATGTTATATATCTAGTAGTAGTAATCAACTAGGCCAAAACACGGGGCCACTACAAACTACTAAACTACATTAATGATAAACAAGGGAAAAGGGGAGCTTGTAAGAAGCTACACGAACTACTGCAATAACTACTGAATAATTTTTAAATAACTTGCGAAAACGCTAATTTTGCTGAAAAACGGCTCAAGCGAAAACTGGAACCTCTGATCCGTGCCGCAGCAAACTAGATCTGAGGTAATTCCAGCAGTGCATCATGGGATAAGGGGCTTGGTCTCGAGCTACTGGTAAACCTTGAAATTTGCAAACAGCCGTATCGGAGCCGATGGATTGGCTCTGAAACCATCAGTAAAGAATGAACGGAGAGATTTAACAACTTCACATCAACACTTTGCATCACCAAAAGAACACCATCCCCACGGTGAAGCATGGTGGTGGCAGTATCATGCTTTGGGGTTACTTTTGTTCAGCTGGACCAGCGCTTTAATCAAGTTGGAGGGAATTATGAACAATTCCAAACACCAGTCACTTTTGGCCTAAAACCTTCTGACGTCTTCTAGAAAGCTAAAGATGAAGAGGAATTTCACCTTTCAACATGACAATGACCCCAAGCATACATCCAAATCAACAAAAGAATGGCTTCACCAGAAGAAAATTAAGGTTTTGGAATGGCCCAGCAAGAGACTAGACCTAAATCCAATAGAAAATCTGTGGGGTGACCTGAAGAGAGCTGTGCACAAGAGATGCCCTTGCAATATGACAGATTTGGAGCACTTTTGCAAGGAAGAGTGGGCAAATATTGCCAAGTCAAGATGTGCCGTGCTGATAGACTCCTACCCAAGAAGACTAAATGCTGTAATTAAATCAAAATGTGCTTCAGCAAAGTATTAGTTTAAGGGTGTGCACATTTATGCAACCAGCTTATTGTACATTTTTTTATTTTTTTATATTTTTTTCCCTAACAGATTTGTTTGTTTTTCAATTGAATTGTACATGTTATAGGTCACATTAAATGTGGGAAAAGTTTTGAAATTATTCATTGTGGTCTTATTTTTTTATATCACAAAAACCTGTCATTTTAACAGGGGTGCACACACTTTTTATATCCACTGTATACTGGGATACCTTGCTGATGTCATATTTCTGCTGTGCTGCCTTGCCATCCTGTGCCACTGTATTTCCGCCATGTGTCCATAGTTGCTCCACTCAGACTCCTGGGACAAAACCATATACAATTCCGAGACACACCCATCATTCTGTAACAATACAGCCAGTGTATCATCAGGCAACAAAGATATATAATGGACTGATGTGTACTCCTGACACATGCCAGCATACAGTACTTGTGGGCCACAACTGGCAGGGCATAACACTACTGCACTACACTAACACATGTAAAGTTATATGGTCACCCTGCGCATCAGACACATGCAAGTAAGTCCCTGCACCCATGGCATAGATGGCAGGGATGTGGGAAAGGTATCATCACATGCACAGGGTGTGGCGTGGTGGTGCCAGAGACCTAGGCGCTGCCAGCTGACAGCATTTGCACGAGTCAGGAAAGGGTGCTGTTGACATGGGTCATGGAGTGGTGCTGTGTGTGTCTGTAGGTGACCTGCATGTGACAGTGGTGTTGGAGTGTATTCATGTACACAGTCATGCTCAGTGCTAGCCCAACATGTGTGTACGGTGGACAGCTGTGAACTGTCCATGGTACAGTGGACAGTTCACCTTCTCTGGTCACAAACACGGGATCTGGCTCCTCCATGGTTTGCACGGGGAGTACCATGCTCAAGGTCAGATGCGGTGCTAGTACCGGACAGTGACTGCTGGGCCTGTGTCTCCTATTGGACCACCCAGGACCACATACCCATAGCCTGCCATGTCATGGTGTGGACAGCACACCTCCCTCTGTAGCACTGGAGGTGCTGCCACCACAGAAATGTGAGTGTGCATGGCCATGTGGGCTACCAGCAGATGGTGTTGCTGGCCTACATTCACGTGTTTGATGCCCAACCCCAATCACATGTTCCAGCTCAGACAACATGAGCTCAAGGACAGACACTGTCTGAGCCCACCATCTGTCCACTATATCAATGAAACGTTCTATGGCATCACCAATGCAGTGGAGGCAGTCACAGATGTCAGACAGTGCCGCATCCATAACCCTAGGCATCCATTCGGTCTTGCGTTCAGCTCATGCCTGTGCCTCCATGACAGCCCGAAACATGTGGCGAGTGACCTGCGATGTGACACCTGCAACAGGAAATGGATGGGCAGCAGTCCTCCTTTGAGCACCCCTGTCAATCTGCCTGTGTGGGACCTCGACAGCTGTCTGGCTATGGCCAGTGTCTACACTCAGTGACGCCATAGTTCTCACACTGTCCAGTACTATGTCACCACCCTCTGACTGTCCAATATCTGTGACCTCTGATGACTGGGTATGTGTGAGCATACTGATTGTGTGCGGGAACAATGGGGACAGAAGAGGGATGTCAACCTCTGGGACAGATTTAGCCACTGACAACCCCACCTGTGCCTCACTATGGTCACCATCATCATCAGAGTCCGATGAGACATTGACATCAGGTTGTGAGGGGGACAGACTCCAACCTCCCTGTTCACCTGTGAGAAGCAAGATAAAAGCAGTACATTACCACATAACACTATTATGTATGGTAATCCATACAGATTCATACAGATGAGTATCCACAACTGCATCACATGTCCCACATCTTCTCATCTCCGATCCCATGCACAATGCACACACCCACAACAACATACACAGACAACCCAGGCCCTGTATAACATGCACATCAGCTACATCCTGTTAACGTTGCCAGTTCAATGCACCTGTGAGCTATGCAGTATGACAGTGTATGTGACAGAAATACACATTAAACTCAGTACACCTACCTTGAGAATGTTATGTCAGTTGTAGTTGTATGCAGTTGTACTGGCTCAGGTATGTACCTTCTCCCTAGTGTGCCTGAATGGGCATCTTGGAGTAAATGCCTCCTGTATAGCAGGCTGCGTAGTTGTTCATAACTATAAGTGCAAACATGTTAATGTTTGTACAAATACACACCTGTCATTCCCTAGGCTGTGCACTGCAGATAACTGCTTCAAAATGGAACAAACAATTATTCTACTCTGGCTGAGCACAACAGTTGTGCGTATGGCAAAATGGCAGCCCTTAACATTCATTGGGTATATATGATCTGTAAAACAACAGTATCACACTTAGCAGGTACAGGACAATGAACTCCAGCCACACCTCATATACCTGTGAAAGGTGAGGGAGAGGTATTGTCAGCAACATTGAATGTTACAGTGTAACAAGGTAATGTGTGTGTGTATATCCAAATGTACAGTAACTAATGTGATAATGGCTATATTGCTGCTATTCTGAGTATGTGTGCACAACTGTGGTGAAAAGCCAACCCCCCCTCCAATGCAGATAGACCTGACACCCATGTACTGGTCTGTAGAGCCTGCCACAATGACTGCAAATGTATTATACTGGTGAACAGAGTTGGCTTACCTGGACGCTCCTCTGATGTGGACTCTGTGGCGCTCACCTCCAGGATGTATGACGTGATGGTTGGCTGAGAGCTGCGGGTTGATCCTAGGTTTGCCAAGAATTTCTGTGTGTCTGTGAGTGGTTGTTGTGTTGCAGGCCCTCCACCAGTGGCACTACGATCACTGGCAACAGCAGCTGCCCTTTGACATGCGGCACTGACCATGCCCATGGTCCGGTGTCGAACTTGTTCATAGGTCAAGTCCTGTTGGCCAATATCATTAACAGCCCTCACAAGGTCGGCCCACAATATTGCCCACTGTTCTTGATTATGGTGACCCTTGACAGCAGGATGTGATGGTTCAGTCTGAGGAATCCACTATAGCGTAATTTTCTGCAAATGAAATGGAAGATGTCTCTGTCGATACATTGTACCTGCAAGACAACAACAGGGGAACACATTACAGGACCAGATAAGTAGATGTCCATGATGTACAGACCCTGCACAACCAAAATGGGCTGCACTAACCACCGCTCCCTCACACGTCATACCCCACAGTCTATCACCACACTACATGTGTGGCTATCACCAAGATAGTAGCAATACCGGGTATGCTCCTATGTGCCATGACAGAGTCTGTTGTATGTCTCTACACCCATCAACGCAGTCTCTTGTGGTGTGTCCCCTATGGGCAAAGTCCCACTATTATGTCATACAGCCACTGTCAGACAAATAGCTGTGTGCTATTACAACAACTACATGGGGACAATCCAGCAACACCAGTGTGCCACAATGACAGAAAGCAATGCAAACCTGCTGTAGTATATCTTCCCTGTAGGCATCATACCTCTCCAGTACACAGATGTTTCCAGAATGTGAATGTGCAACTCATAGATGTGGTCCTTTTGGCATACACATGTGGATGTTTGACAAATGGTTTGCCAATCATTGATGGCTGTTGCCAGAATATAGCGAATCTGCCTGTCACATGCCAGACCCCACAGAAAACACTTATGGTACAGTAATATTTCTTAGTCTATTCATACTCTTACTTTGTACGGCCAATATGTATACTCGTGTCGCTAAGTCTGGGCCTGTCTCACCCCACTAATTATGGCTATGACCTTAATTCCTGCTATAAGGGGTTGACAGGTATGTTAGCCATAGCTCTCATGCAATGAGGTACAAATGTCAACAAAACACTGACCTAGCCAGAGTATATCAGGGACAATCAGGGACACCTTTACATCAGAACTATTTCTGTGTGACATTGACAGACTAAGAGGAGGTGAATTACAGTATATTGTTTGATATTATAGGTGTGTACACCCTTACTTACTGTCAATATGTCTAACTCATAATCCACTAGCCTTCCTACAACAGCTGACCATTGCAGGAGGGAGCAACAGGGGCAGAGCTATGGCATTGGCAGTTGTGATGCCTGCCTGTAGCTGTTGGACAGCAGAGTATCACCAACATGTCAATATCATAGATGCACTACAGGCCTACTGTTGTAATCCCTGTTCCCCATACCTCCAACCTCCTATCTGCATCCCATTATATGGGGACATGTATTACATACCTGGTAGAGTGAAGTAATCTTATTTTGACCAGAACCTCTGCAAACAGCTTGCAAAGCCATTGTCTGTCTGAGTAAAGCAAAATACAGACCTGTTTCCCATAAGCAGTTGATTGCCTTTTGTAGGTAATTCTCATTAACAGATGATTGTCTGTGCACCAGTCTGTGGCTCAGACTTGTTAATTATATCCAAAACAGCTGGGCTGCACTTTCATTAGCCAATGATAAGGCACCACAGTGCAATATTTAAGGGCTTTGTGTAGGCCTTGGCCCCTTTCTTAGTCTTTTGAGATCAACATTAGTGATGGAGACTACAGTGTCACAGAGGGCAGTACAAATGCTGCCCACTGTTGAGATTTATGAGGTATGTCCACAGTTTTGCAGACAATCCTCTCCTTCTCCCACAAAACACAAATACATGCGAGAGATGCAACTATACGGCCAAACTGGAGGCTGAGCTCTCTCAACATAGGACTGGCAAGACCAGACAGGAGGAGAAGGTAACCACACACAATACATACCCAGTCACACATGGTACCATCACAACTTCAAATCATACACATACTCACACAAAGACATACTCGGAGGCTCTGTTCAAAAATTTACCAAAACAGCAGAGGCCACCAAAGCAGACACCCAAACAACTACCACCTCACGACCCAACACATGCAACACATAGACCACAAAGTCAGAGTGTCAAACAGTCACAGCCCTTAAGGCCAAACAAAATGCCAGACACACTTGTCATTGGTGATTCCATAGTCAGACACACTGACGTCCCGCTCACCAGACTGAGTAAGGAGAAGGTCACAGTAAGCTGCCTGTCGGGCTAGAATCCGCCACATAGCGCAAACACTCAGCTCTCTCAACAGCAGGTACAAGTACGACTCAGTCATTGTCCACGCTGGTGTCAACGACCTGAGGCGTACCTCCTTGGACTACATGAAAAGGGACATCGAGGAGCTCTCTGATTATGTAGCCCAGGCAGGTATGACCCTGACCTTGAGCAGTATCCTACCTTCACCTAGAATGATGCCACAATACAGTGATAAGATGATCAGCTTTAATAATTGGCTTAAATTCTGGTGTCATTCAAAGGGGATCCAATGTCTGTCTGCCTGGGATGACATGCTGGACAAGCCACGCTGCTTCAAGGGACGGCTTGCACCTGTCACCCCTGGGCTTTCGGATATTGGCAAAGGCTCTTGCCACCCCCATAGTGCCTTTTTTAGGCAAGGCTCAAATTCTAAACCTACCACCCTAGAACACCAAAAAGGAAAAAACTAAGGGTAATGCTGCTCAATGCCAGAAGTCTCAATCTCAAGATGCACGACTCGAGGCCCTTCTCAATATGGAGAACATCGATGTCTGTGCTGTGACAGAAACCTGGTTCAAGGCTCCTGAGAGCACCCCAGCACTAACAGGTTTCACCTCATATCATGCGTTCCGGCCCCAAAATCCGGACAACACCAAGAAAGGAGGGGTGTCCATATTCATAAAGGACACCCACACCTCAAGGTTGGTGGCAACGCACGATGCATCGGAGACCATCCAGGTGCAATTAACCATAGGCAAGACTGCTCTGCAATTTGTAGCATGTTACAGGCCACCCTCTCAAACTCAGGAACCTCACATGGCCTTCCTGAAAACATTGGAGGGGATAAATGTATCTCCAAACACCATCATACTAGATGACTTCAACTACCCTAATATAGACTGGGAACACTACTCAAGCCCGAACACTCTAACCCAAAGATTCCTGGAGTTCATAAACTCAAATGCCATGGAACAACTAGTCACCATCCCCACAAGAGGAGAAAACATACTTGATCTCATCATCACGAACATGGGATCAAAATGTTCAACACCAGAAGTATACCCCTCACTGGTGAGATCAGATCATAAACTAATCTTGCTGGAGGTCCTCATCCCTCCCCCACCTGAAACAAAAAAAGACCACAGTGAAAAACTTCTCAAAAGCCGATTTCACACTTCTAAAAACTAGTGTGGTCTCCTTTAAGGCCCCTGAGCCAGTGGTAAACATTACTCAAACCACTGAATCACTTACAAATGCCTTCTACCAGCACCTACAGGACTGCATGGATCAGGCAATCCCAAACAAAACTAAGACTCTCTGTACCAAAGGCAAGCATCCAGTCTGGTGGACCCCAGCCATAAACAAGCTGTACAACAAAAGGAGGAAGCTACTACAAGATAGAGCAAAATCCTTGAAAGGTAAGACACCTTTGATCATTATAAGTAAAAAACTAAGAGCTCTCATAAAATCATCCACGGCAAATTTTGAGAGAAAAATCGCCAAGGACTCTAAAGACAATCATAAGGCCTTCTTTAGCTATGTTAGAAACCTAGGAGGAAACTCCCAGATATGCTCAGAATTAGTTCAAAATGATGTGAAAATTACTGAACCTACACACATTGCTAACATACTGGCTGACAGGTTCAGTGCAAACTTCTCCCCCAAAACGAGAGAAAACTATTCCAGAGGATTGTAGCCCCCAAACATCTCCAACGCCCACGTGAGAACTGCCCTCACTAAGGCAAAAAACACAGCATCCATGGGACCGGATGGTGTCCCCGGCTGTGTGCTTCATGAACTCAACGAGGAATTAAACCCACAGTTAGGACAGCTGTTTAATCTTAGCCTCACCTCAGGATACGTACCCAAGGAGTGGCGCACGGCGACTATGGTCCCACTTCATAAGGGCGGTGCCTCCACAGACCCTGGAAATTACCGCCCCATTAGCTTGACAAGCCTTATCTGCAAAGCCATGGAGAGGATCATAATGGAACTCATAAAAAAAGACATAGGGAACTTGCAGACTTTGGATCCAACCCAGTTTGGCTTTGTCAAAGGCAGATCCTGCCTCTTAAACTTGGTTGACTTTTTCAAGACAGTCACCAAGGCCATTGATGAGGGAAAGGCAGTCCATACAGCCTACCTCGACCTGGCAAAGGCCTTGACACAATACCCCACTCAGGTATCATCGAAAAACTCATCAGCTTGAATGTAAACCCATACATCACAAGATGGGTTGCAAACTGGCTAAGTGACAGAACCCACAGGGTCAGAGTTGCTGGAGCCATGTCAGACTCAAAGCCTGTCACAAGTGGTGTCCCACAGGGCTCAGTCCTGGGTCCACTCTTGTTCGGCATCTACTTTTCTGAAGTACAAGCAAACACAGGAGGGTTATGGCTGACAAAGTTTGCAGATGACTGCAAGCTGGGCCATAGTCGAAAACACATCTGACACAGATATCCTCCAGAAGGGCCTCACAGAAACGGATAACTGGTGCCAGAGCCATGGCCTGAAGTTAAACGCCAACAAAGGCATAGTCATACGCTTTGGGAAAAACAAGGTTACCCCTAGCTACGATATAGGTGGCAATCCACTGAGCACAGAAAAGTCATCAGGGATCTGGGGACCCAAGTTGACAGTAGCCTTCGCTTGACACTCATGTTGCTAAAGTAGTTAGGAAAACCTTCTATATCCCACCTGATCATGAAGGGATTCACATCTAGATCAAGGGAGGTCATCGTCCCCTGTACTCATCACTCATTAGACCTATGATTGAGTACAATGCCCCATTCGGAATGTATCTGACCAGACACCTGCTGCAGCTTGAAAGGCCCCAAAAGTTCCTCACCAAAAGGATAAAGGGTCTCAAAAATATGTCTTATGCTGCCCGACTGAAAGAACTCCAGCTCTATTCAGTCTCATACCGCTTGCTCAGAGGTGACCTGTGCCTGACATATAAGGCCATGTCAAACCCAGATTTGATGAATATGCTTCACCTCAAAAAATCTAGATCCCTCAGAACCACAAGGGCGGGAGACTTAAACCTTGACACGGTTATAAATAGAACGTGCTGGAGGGACAGATTCATCACCCAGAGACTCCCTATGCTGTGGAACAAAATCCCGGTACATGTGAGGCAGAGCACCTCGATGGCCTTGTTCAAGAGGAATCTTGACCAATGGATGGGAGATCGCAGATATACCCCAGGGATTACTTCAGTGTCACTGCTTGACAGAGGCACAGAAAAATGATAGGCATAGTTTTTATCCAAACTAAAGGGGTGGCGAAAGCCACATAACTATGGGCTAGGCTTATAAATGCCCTTGGGCAGATAGCCTAGTATGAACCTATGAACCTATATGTTCGGTCATTGTCCCATGACATTGTGATTATCTGGCAGTTCATTGGTAAACATTGTGGGTTGTGGTCAGTAGGGAGAGAGAGAGACATGTGAATGTCAGACATCATACCCATTAAAATATGCATGCTGACGCAGTAGCTGCTATTCTGTCAGCTCACTATCTTTGTAGGGCAAACTGTGAAACATGTCCCTGTCACTGGACCTTTGCCCCCCCCCCCCCCCTTTATGTATGGTTTTGTCTGGATCTCTGTTCTAGGGGATTGTGAGGTATGGTAGGTCTGTAGCAGCTAGGATAACATACAGCTGCTGTGGCCTAGGACACATGGGGGGAGTGTGAGCACTTTGGAGGACAGAAAGCTGTACGTGTAACTGAGGCAGCAGTGTCAGCTCTGTTGTTACATTAGAGTCAGGGTAATGGTACCCTATAGTCCAGTCGAGGCATATCCTTAAGGTACATTTGTTATGCAACAGTGCCAATTAGAGAATAGTTGGAGACATATAGCTAGGCTATACAAATATTTGCAGTGTGTCCTTACCTACAGGCCTTTGACTTGCAAACATGGGTAGCAGTTAATTCAGTAGCAGCAACCTGTGTGGATTAAAGCTGTATGACTCAGTCATTACTTGCTGTGTTCACAACAGTGTATTTGAACTGCAACACACTGGATTTGAACCCATGACTCTGGGTGGCAAAATGTACTGCATACAAGGCATTTAACAGACTGAGCTACTGAGTCAGTGCTGTAGCAGTTGTATTTACAAGATATATGTGCATACATACAGTCTATGACACATGTCTGCATCTATCATTATGTGTATGGCTGTCAAAGGCAGTTGTTCTGCAGCAGAGTCCCAGTTGTACACATGTACTTTGCCATTGTTGCCTTAGCAGGTGTGTTTAAAGATGTTGCTGATAAAAGGGTACATTTACCTGCTATCCCAGGCATCACATACATCTATTATTTATTTGGGTGTGTACTGGTATACTTTTTGCATCAGAGTCCCAGGGACGCTCACATTTTTTCCCAGTAGATGTACTTGCAGTCTGTTAGTGGCAATCAGTATATTTTGCTGGAAACACCTGTTTCAATTAAAAGTCGAGTGGCCTTTTGGGCTAATGCACTATGCTGTAGTTGACAGGGGCCTGGTCTCGAGACTTGGCAGGGTTCATTATTTGGCAGATGTGCGTAACACTGTGAGAAACACATAAGACCATTAAGGCACATTAAAGCACATTTAAGCGGGTTTGTGTGGCATGCCGTTTAGCTCTGTGCAAACCCGCACTAAAATTTTAAAAAGAAAAGGGTTGATAGGACTGTGGTGAAATGGGGGCAAGCAGGGGGAAAAACATACTGAAAGGCAGGTAGGAATGTGCAGGAAGGGTGTAAGAAAGGACTGCAGCTTTCCATTTCTTGTACAGCAACAGCTGTGTATTTATACAAAATTTGTACATGAATTGGATCCTCAAACCCCAGAGGTTGGGGTGAGGACAACATAAATGTGTTATCAAGCCAATTGGACCTACTTAGTTGTGTCCAGTGGACACATGTGAAATGGAGTGCTATGTATGGGGCGATATTTGTTTTGTGGACAGGTGCCCATTTTTTTTTTAAGGAGAGAGTGGAATGTTGGGGAAGGGATGTAGGTACATGTGGGGAGGTAAGTTGCATAGGAGAGGTTGCATTTGCAGACAGACAAGACAGCACATGGGGTGGTGTGTGACACATGAGGAGGTTAAACACCTTGGATGGGGAGGGTGTTGTGGAATCAGAGATGCATGTGTCCCCAGATGGCAGCAGAGTAACTGACATCTCCACCCATGGGTAGTCAACACTGCTCCTTCACTTCCCCATAGGTGGCTGTGCTGGAGGCTGGGGCCCAGGGCCAACAGGCCCCACCAGGTTGTCGAGTCTGCTCTCAATCCAGCACAGTCATTGTTTATAGCTCCTATGCACAAACCTGAGCACCATGGCCAGAAGTTGATCTTGGGTGACTACCGCCCCTCTGCCACTGCTGCCAGGGGGGGACAGGTCCTGTCCCCTGAAGCAGTTCCACCCGAAGGTGGTGCAGAGCCTGCAGAGGGGGCACCACTGGCCTGGGTCCCAGAGTCGGAGGTACCCAGAGCCACATCCACCTGAGGTAGGGTAGGCAGATCAGCAGGAACTGGCCTACCCTGTTGTGCTGTGATGATAGAGGTATAGCAATGTGTATAGGTTAGTTATGAACAAAAGATTTTGTTAGTTATAACAGCATACCAAAACATTGAAAACAACCCTTTAACATCTCAATGCATATTATACAGAACACAACAATAAATAACATAACAGTCAGTATATTAACAGCATGCCAGTAACAGTTAAAGGTTAAGGCCAACAACATAGGTAATTCAGCAAGATATGTTAATATGCAACCATTGTAATACATAACAATAATAAAACGCATGCCCCAAAATAAAGTTTAGAGAACAACATATGTTAATAGTAAACCATAACCAATGAATAACAATAATAAATTTAGATGAAGATAAGGGGTGGGGAGAGAGAGAAATACAGTCCATTAATACCGGTATAGGCCATACAGTTTACAACAGTACTGCTATATATTCTACAGGTCTGCCCTTCCTTTATGCATAACAGTGCCCTATAGCTGCTGTAGCACGTATACACACCTCTCAAGCTATCCGCATGGGACAGTATGGGCCAAGCAGTAACACCTGCAGGTACACAACTACAGAGAACACTTACACATCAGGTGGACCTATATAACTACCAAGGTGCACTCTTGACTGATGTAGTGTTACTGTGCTATTGACATAATCATGTCGATGATACATCTGTGACAGAGGGATAAAGCAACACTAATTACATCCCATGGCAGCGTGACACTTGAGAGACATGTATGTCTACAGTACAGAGAGTAAACAACTATCATGCCTTCCTTGGCAGGCATGGGGCTAGAACTTCAGCAAACTTTCTCAAACACTCTGGGCATACAGCCATGCTAAGTTTACACACTTACTTTATTTTATTTTTGTTTATTATTATTGTACTTTTTGCCTTTATTTTATGAAGTCTTATCACATTCCTGGTCAATGCTGTTAATAGTCTGTTATATCTGAACACACAAATTATTTACTCATAATAAGACAATAAGGGCTACTTTACCCATTTACCTGTATTTCCTGTGGAGAGAACATCTGTCATCAATACGTAAGTGATTCATTAATATTTATTACTACATGGCACTGGATTTGAACCCTGGTCTGTGTGTGGCAAAATGTACTTCAGACAGAGCATTTAACAAACTGAGCCACTGCTTACTGACTGACTGATGTTTGCCTAGAGCTCACCTGGAAACAAAATATGACCTAGTAAAAGTACTACAGTTTTATACTAGACTACAGTTACAGTTGAACACACATGCATGAGATTCATGCATGACAGAGATACTAGGTAAACTATACATTAGTACATAGAATGCAGGTGTACACAATATACTGCTAGTGGGTGGAAATATCTGTGAAGTCTACAAACCATATCAAATTATTGGGCTGGCTACCTCACCCATATACAGCTGCAGTTAGTATATTTGCAGTCTTCAGCCATTACACTGTCATACTTGCCTACAGCACCGTACCTCTAAGACTGAATGCATATAGCTGAAATGTAATGGTTAACACAAGACAATCCTGATATACACAATATACCTTGGGTGTTATTGCTATTGCTTCAGATGTTATTGCAGAACAGGTGTCATAATGCATTTCTTGTAATACAGCTCTGATCTACAGTTATTGCATAACACTCTTTATTAGCTATACCTTGAGGCAGGAGTGGTATCCTTGTGTGTTTTTATTTCAGAGCAGTTGTCATAATCGACTTCATGCAAAACACTGCTAATTACACACACATTGCACAACACAGCTTTATTAAGGGTACCCTCATGCAGTTACTGGTATAGTTTTGAGTCGTTACCGCACAACAGTTGATGTAATGCAGCTGTTGCAATACAGCTGTAATTCCACAATTATTGCAGTAAAAACTTTATTTAATTTACATTATCATGGCTAATGCTTTAGTCTTCCTTAAACATGGAACAACTGCCTAAAAGGTATCAAAATAGAATCATTCAGGCTGTCAGTTGCAATTCCTCTAAGGTGAGGTGTATCATTTGTCCCTTGTGCTGCATGAGCAGATCCAGTCAATGACGAAGCCTGCTGCAATTGCCTTGGCCTATTCCTTTAAAATGGAGAACCAATTTTTGGCTAACTGGGCCCAAAGAGGGTTACCACAATAATCTTTGGTAATTCTTTCTGAATCTTTAGAAGTATCCTGGGAATCATTCAAAAGGCTTAAAATGCATACAGGAACATTCCTGACCATGGGAATGATACAGCTTCTGTCTTCCAAACATGGGTGCAAGATGTCTTGAACATAATTTTTTCAGTTGTCTGTTTTAAAAGGACCAATCAGATCTACTTTAGGTGTTCCCTCATCTGGATCAGGTCCTGGAAGACCTCTACATGGAGCTTCCACTTGTGAAGGTCTGTCCAGGATCTGCTTAGCCTGTCACTGTGTTCTGCTCTGATGGAATGTACAAGGCCTGTAGAGTCAGAGAATGGAAGCAAAGCTAAGGCAGATTGTAAGGTGAACATCTGAATTTCAAAACTTTTACAAGGCGTTTAGAAAGGAAAAATGTAGGATAGGTTTCCAGGAGTGTTCTTTTCTACCATGTGATGTTGCACTGAAGGAAGCAGCTCTGTCTGGAATAGTGGGGTGTGGGGGAATTCCTGTGAAAGGGGGAGGGGTTTCTGTCCACTGCCAAGTGTATACTCTCGGAATTATTCTCAGGACCCATTTGTCTGAGACTATTTGTGGCCAGGCTGCAGGGTTGAGAGAGACTGGGGAAATGTGGAAGAGAGGAAAGGGCAAGAGGGGTGCTCACTGACTTAGCATAGCAATTCCTTTGTATGGGCTTGATTCTTTTTTGGAAAGGAAACTCTTGTTTGGTTTTGAAGAATTATCCTACTGCTATTTCCTTTCGGATCCCTAACTTTTGTTTGGCTGGGATTTTTATTTGTTTATTCTTGTCCTTGAAGGAAGACGTCTCGTTTGCGGAGAACTTAGGTAAATGAAACATCCAATACCCAATGCATTAATTTGCCTCTGTGATCCCACTGTTTAAGAATCTTTGTAACTGAGGGCAGAGACACTATTTCAGAACTTAAATGTACATTCAAAGATTCTTTTTTTTAATCATCAGAGATGCTCTAATTGCATTACCAAGCACACTTTCTTAATACAACAGAAAAAGCAGCATTTCTCAAGACTGTATCTGCACATTCAAGCAAACCTGTCAAAAGTATGTTTCAAAACCTGAGTCAAATCTTAAAACAACTTCATTGATATAAGACTTCTGTTCTGCAGGTGAGGATGTAAAATCATCCATACCGTATCCATACTGAAAATAAATTTCTATATACAGCATCATTACATCCGAGTGACACCTCCAGGTGCATCTGCAGTTAACTCCTACTGATGCCTCTAGGCGTCAAATATTGCTTGTTCATATTTGCATTAATAATTTCAAAACTAAGCTATGTACATGGTTTTAAAAGATTTCATCTTAAAGTTTACACAATGGGAAACTCAAATGCATTAATATTTGACCTCTGTCTAGTGCAGGTAAAGAGATATTAGCTGTGTTTTTACGTTTTTTTTTACGTACTTTTTTTTTTACGTACTTTTCATCCAGATATTAGCTGTTGTTTGTATTATATTAATTTATATAGATATAATTTTCAGATTTTTCTAAATAGTTCAACAACCAAGTAACACAGACAGAACTCCTTAGCCTCATATGAAATCTCTCAGCTAGATAAATAAAATATTGCTGACAGTATGTGTGTAACTTGAGTTGTTGCTGAGATAGTGCAAGTTGTTTACAAAATATTACAAACATAATAGTCACTGTGTTTACTGTGACTTATAAAATTCAGTTTAAAACCTACACCATAAAGAATACTACCACTATAAAAAATAGTTTGTGCTGAAGGGTTTGCCATTTATACTTCTTTCTTAACCCCTATGGTTCCAGACAAATGAACATTTGTTTGAAATGTGAGGACATAATTTAATTCAGTCATATGGTTTAGGCTCCGCCCATTAGAAGTTACAGTGCAAAATTCCTGAGCTTTGTTGGAATTAATTAGTTAACATTCTAAAGGCTAAATTACTAAAAAGAGACATCCTTTTGCCCTGAAGATGATCTAACCACTTTCCTCTTTATCATGGGACATAGGATCAGATGAAGCCAAGGACTTTTTATTTGAGCAGCCAGCCGGGGAGACTGCAGATGGGTCAGCAGTCAAATGAGAAAAGAGATCTGTTATATTACAGGAGACCTTATATTTTCTCTGAGCCTTTTCAGGGATTGCTGGAATAGATACTGGAGTCCTGCAAGGCAGCTTTGTAAACATCTTCCAAGGCCAGTAAGGGGGGAGGGGGTATCCACAGATGTGGGCATCTTATCCTCTATAAGATTACATATCCTTACCTAGCTCTGGGTAGTTCTCAACTGTTCCCAAGCAAAGACAACACTAAATCTAGCAATCAACTGAGGAAAAGTGAACACTTGCTTGGACTTCAGCTCAGGTTCACCTTCCGAAGAATCTGTGTTGCTGGACTCAAAGTAAACTAGGAAATCACCACTGCCCTTAACAGATTCCTCATCATTCTCTGAGACGACACAAAGGTCTCTAGCCAAACTAGCACTACAGTCATGTATGGCAACCCAGCCACCACAATTAGTTGTCTGCAAGACACTATTAGCTAAGGAAACCACATCAGTCTTATAAAGAGCTATAATCTGATAATCGGCTGTATGGTAAAGTTTCTGTTTCTTTTTCTTATGAACTTCACTACTAGACAACATACCAATAGGTAGAAGTCTACCAATTGGACGGAAGAGCTAAATCTTTTAATAAAGTTTTTGAGTAGATGAGTCCTTGGTCACTGTTCATGTGCATTTGTTTTTTGGTATCCGGGGACAGAATATTATTTCTGGCAAGGATTCTCTTACCCCAGACTACTCCTGCACCTAAAGGATTTAGTTATCGGATACGGTGTGCCAGGAACAGGAACAGCCCCAGAGAATGTGTGTAACCCCCATTCCATAGTGGCTGACAAAGCTAGACTAGAGGGAGTTGCAGCAAAAGGTAAGTGATCTACAAGCTGAGCATTGACCCTAAGATAATCACTAACTGTAGGCTGAGGCATATTTTTTTTTCTAGGTATAACCAGATTTGATGGGGAGGTACCAGTGTTAGGATCCATCAAGTCAGGGGAGAAAACACCAGCCAAAATTATAAACTGACAGCGCTGGATAATGAATAACAATAATCAATTAAAGTTTCTAGCAATAAGTATGCCGCAGCACAACTAAGCAGTCAAACTGTGCTGTTATCACAAAAAAAAAAGTTTAAATTGTGCTCAGAATTCTTGTAAAATGAGAGAAGTTAAAGAATTTCTAGTACATAAAATTCAAACACCAAAGCAACCAATGTATAAAACCGGTTTTAAAAATTAGCTCCAAGCACATTAACCACATTAAACTGCAATAAAATAAGGTTTAATAGCAAATTAAAAAAGAAATTATGTACTCACTACAATGCTCCATCTGTGTTGTCGATCTTCATTTATCCTTCACCTATGGGACTTTGTTCCGAGTCTCAGAACCGGCTCATCCGCTACAACAGCTTGCGCAAACCAAAAACTCCTGAGCCAAGTTTCTACCCAGAATGCCCCTCCCTAAATTACCTCAGATCAAGTTTGCAGTTATAATGAAAGACTAGAATAAGGTATAATACTATAACCATTGAAGAGACTATGTACAAGGTCATACACTAGGAAATAGCCAGGAATAAGGTCTGTTCCTCAAGAAGTTTGAAGGATGGTGGTGTGTCAAGGATAAATGAAGATCAACAACACAGGGTCATACACTAGGAAATAGCCACGAATAAGGTCTGTTCCTCAAGAAGTTTGAAGGATGGTGGTGTGTCAAGGATAAATGAAGATCAACAACACAGAGTTCAGAGTTATGGTGAGTATATAACATCTTTATCTGATGTTGTCAATCTTCATTTATCCTTGACCTATGGGACAGAGTCCACAGCTGCCTTGTATTTTGGGAGGCCTTATGGAAGAATATTCTTGAGCACCATAGGACCAAATGACGCTCTTCCCCTGGAGACCGGAACCACTTTGTAATGAGTAATAAAGGTATGCAGAGAAGTCCATGTTTTGGCTGAACATATGTCATCCATGGAAGTCTTGCAGTGAAAAACAGCAGATGGCTCTATAGCTCTTGTGGAATGTGCTCTAATTTGGGCTGCCAATTTGAGATTTTTCCTGTTGCAGACAAAGGCAATGCATTCTCTTAGCCATTTAGATAGCATAAATTTAGAAACTGATTTACCCACAGAAGGATTTGAAAAGGAAACAAATAACTGGTCCGACTTTCTGAAATCTTTACTTCTGTCAAGGAAAAATGCAATTGTCTGTGGACATCCAATAGATGTAAGCAGTATTCTCCCTTGTTAGAAAAATTAGAGAAGAACACTGGCAATTCAATAGATTGATTAATGTTAGTTTCAGATACTACCTTTGCAAGAAAAGAAGGACTGGTTTTCAGAGATACTCTGTCTCTATGAAAAATCAAATATGGAAGTTTTGAAGATAACACATGGATCTCTGAAATCCTGCTAGCAGATGTAATGGCTATTAAGAAAATGGTCTTCCATGAAAGAAATTTCAAATCACAAGTAGCTGCAAGCTCAAAGGGGGATTGAACCAAGAATTGCAAAACCACAGTAAGATCCCAGGGGATGCGGAGTTCCCTATAAGGAGACTTTAACCTTAACATTACCTTTAGAAAAGCCTTGCACAGCCTGTGTGAAATTAAGGACTGGACTTTAAACCCATTATGGAAATTAGAAACAGCAGCAGGTTGAGATTTTATGGCAGAAGAAGCTCCTTGTTCGAAGAGCGTAGACAAAAATTGCAAAACCTCTTCAGCTGGTGCTGAGAAAGAATCATGTTTGTTACAGTGTGCCCATATGGAAAATCTTTTCCATTTACTGTAGTAGAGTCTACTTGTGGAAGGTTTATGGGAAACTAGCAAAATGTCTTAAACTGGGGAAGATAAGTTATTTCACCTGGCAATTAATGGAACTGGACCAACCAAGCTGTAAGCTTGAGGTTTTTCAGGTTGGGATGAACTAGGTCCTGAGGATGGGACAGGAGATCTGTATCCAGGTCCACAGTCCACGGACATTGAAGTACGTAAGGCAAAAGAAAGGGGAACCAGAATTGCTGAGGCCAAAATGGGGCAATGAGAATCACTTTGCTCTTCAACCTTATGGTTTTCTTCAAGAAAAGGGGAATTAGGGGAACAAGGGAAAAGGCACAGAGTAGTCTCACGGGCCAATCATGAAGGAGAGCATCTCTTGGGGACTGCCCCTGTGGGGGATTAGGGCAAACATGATGCAGGAGGAAGCATCTGCTCAATTTGTCTGCTATCACATTGTGTGTTGCTACTAGAAAGCGGTTTGAAGAGATTGTCCATTGCACACTCTGAGGGCTTCTCGACAAAGGGGGTAAAACTTGGTTCCACCTTGCTTGTTGATGTACCAGACTATTGACAAGTCATCTGACTGATTTGCAGTCATTCCTAGAGGGAATGTAGTTTAAAAGGTTTGCAATGCTAACACTCTGCCCTCAGTTCTAGAACACTGATATGCAGATTTGCCTCTATTAGAGACCAAGTGCCTTGGACAGTCCTTCCCTGAAAATACCCCCCCCCCCACCTGATCTGGGAGGCATCCGTGGTCACTATGGCCTGGGAATGAGGAGAAACAAACAGTAGACCTAAAAGAATTTCCTCGGATTCCATCCAACACGATAAATCCTTCTTGCAATGACTGGAAATTCGGATGAGGTGAGACAGAGGATGAGTGAGAACAGATCCTTGGGAAGATAGAGGCCACTGTAGGATTCATGTGGAGCCTTGCTAGTGGTGCTAAAGTAATGGCCACTACCATGGATTCCAGAGCCTGTAGAACTTGTGAAGTGGGAACATCGTTGATGGATAGAAGAATGTGTACCTGTGATCTTATTTTCTGTAATCTGTGAGTAGAAAGGGAAGCTATGTTAGAGGTCGTATTGAGGCAGGCTCCTATGAATTCCAATTATTGGATCAGACTTAACTGAGACTTGGCAAGATTCACCATTATACCTAGATGAGCACAAGTGTGTAGGGTAAAATCTCTTGTCTGTTCCATTAGATGCCTGGTCGGTGAGGTAAGGAGCCAGTCATTCACATATGAAAACACTCAAAATCTGTGAAGTCTCAGGTGAGCTGCTGCTGCCATACATTTGCTGAACACCTGGGGGTCTGTGGTGAGACTGAAGGGCAGAGCTCAGAACTAATAATGACTGGCTTCCAGCTGGAATTGGAGGAACCGCCTGGAGCATTTGTCCATTTTTATGTGGTAAGACGTGTCCTGGAGGTCTACAGAGCACATTCGATCGTCTTTTCCTAAGAAGGGAAGAATAGACTGAACTGTGACCATTCAGACCTTTTTTTTTGTTGAACAAACTTGTTCAGAACACTGAGATCAAAAAATAGTCTCCAGTCCCCTGTCTTTTTTGGCACCAAAAGGAACCTTAACTAGAATCCGGATCCTATCTAGTCTGGTGGGACTTTGGATGACTCCTTTTTTCTAGCAGCTTTTGAATTTCCAGAGCTGCCTGATCCCTCTGATTGGGTAGAACACAGGGGATCTTTCTTCCTAGTTTTGGTGTACGGGTGAATGCAATATAGTAACCTCCGGTAATGATCCTTAATACCCAAGCATGTGAGGTTATCTTTTGTCAGGCTAGTGGGTGCAAGGATAGTCTTCCCCCAACTGCCTCCAGTGGCAAGCAATCGGGCCTCCTTTCAGGAGCACTGGTAGTGTTTCCCTCAGAAGGAATCGCTGGAACCCTGATTTTTGTGGGCCAACTCTGCCGTGCAGTTGGCATCTTCCATTATAGCTCCCCCCTCTGCCCTGAGGGGAGTCATTACCATGTGTGTCCTGGAAAGGCCCTTGGGTCATCCTGAACCACATTTTCCCACTTCTCTGGTTCCTGGAATAGAAGCATTGAGGAGTGGAAAAACATACACCCATAGCAGACAAGATTTTTACATCTTTTTCACACCTGGATAATGTATCTTTCACTTTGGGGCCAAAAAGGGAAGATCCGTCAAATGGAGCACTGAAGAACAAAGACTTGACTGTCTCTGCAAACACACACAAGCACATCCAGGCTTGCCTCCTTATGGCTACTCCTGAATCTGCTGCCCTAGTTTTCCCTTCAGCTGCATGTCCAATAAGCCTCATGGATGACTCAGAAACAGAGTCCAGGGTGGCAAGCTTGGAGGCTATCTTATCCTGTGTCTCTTCAGACACAGCTCCTGCGAGGGTACCTGAGTGCTCCTTGATCAGATCTCTCTGAAGTCTAGTGAAATATGCAAAGAAGTTCAATGACCGCAAGGCAAAGGGGTGAAGAAGCATAGACCCACTTCCCAAATATGTCCATCACCCTAGATTCATGGTTAGGCGGATGAACAGTGGAACCTTCTTCTGCTAGTTCCTTCTTGGTGCCCGCCTCCACCACCACCATGGCATCTACAATTAAACATTTGTCCCAGTGTTGATGGTCCTCTGGAGCTGAAAGAATTTTATCTGTTCTCCTGAGGATTGGTTCTACGGAGTCAGAGGCCTTCCATGCTCATTGGGCAATCAGCTTAATAAGATCGTCAGCTGGCAGGATCATCCAAGAAGTAGATGGACAAACAACAAAGGTTTACAAGTACACAGAGTCCTCTAAGGATGGGTCTTGGGACTTCCAGCCACTCCTCTGTTTTAATATGTCAAGAATGTCTCCAAAGGAGACATCTTCAGGGGGTGACTTGGGGCAACCCTCCCCAGCATCGAAATCCATGTCTTCCATGACAGATTCCTTCAGGGGATCAAGGTGCTTCCTCTTACCTGACCTCTTCTTAGGCACCTCCTCAGTGGAAGCTTCTGTGGAGGAATCGAATGAGGTGGGGAGCTGTAAGGGGGTGTTTTGCAGCTTTGATGTTCATGTCCTGGCATGGAGGTTGGTGAAAGCTCTGGACCAGAGAGAGTCCCAGGAAAATGCTCTGATGGAGGAGAAACCAGCTGGGAGCTGGCAGAAGCCAAGGAACTCTCCATAACTTGAAAGGCAAGTCCCCTCCAAAGAGGGATGGGAGCCCAGAACCAGGAAAGACAACCTCAGAACCATGTTCCCAACCCACTACGAGGAACCCACCATCAAGGCTGAAGAAGAGGAAGAGTCCACAAATGGCATCATGGAGCTACAGCCCCAGGAGTCCATCGGTTTCGAAGAAATTGAGGAACTGAAAGCAGGGACTGGGACCAAAGACATGACAGCTGTCAGCATCAGGACAGCTGGAATCGGGGAAAGTTGGAGGCAAGGTCTCTAAAGCCGCAGTGGTTAGAGGAGGAATGTATGGTGGAGTCCTTGGAGAAAAATGCCTATCTCTAGAGGAGAGTGAAGCCTGGGAAGAAGTGGAAATACCCCTCAACATGAGGAACTGATCCACCAATCTCACGACGCTGACTTCCATCAGACTCCTAGAGTAACATACCAAGAAGGGTAAAGGAGATTCTGGCCTCTCCAAAAAGGACTTGGCAGTTGCCCCATAAAGGGGTCTATAGTAGGAGAATATCTGGTCCAAGGAAGTGAAAGATCAAAGGATCATAGGAAGTTATTAGGCTATTGGCCATGAGGCCCTTATAAACCTAGCCAAGAGTTTAGCCCATGTTTAGACGGGTCTATGTTAAATGTTCGAACATCCAAAATGTCGAACATTACATGGTCGAGACCAAATGTTCAATATTTGGCTGTTCGAACAAAAAAAAAAAGAAAACACAGAAAAAAACACTTTTAACAGTGTAGACAGGGGGGGCAAGCCCCCCTGCAATCTCACACACCCCTACTTAAATATACCAACTCCGAAACCGCGCTTCAGTGCAGAATAGGGAAATTCTCTCTATCTGCACTGTACGGTGCAGTTGAAAGTCTATCTTCGAGAACTCAAAGTTTAAAACGTTTGGTCTTGACCATGTAACGTTCGATATTTTGAGCGTTTGAAGATTTGACAGATACCCGTTTAGAGAAGTCAGTACCCAAAGCCCCTGTCCAGCAGGGACACGGGTAAATGAACAACAGAGCTATTTTTCATCACACTGAGCTACTGGGAAACTGATATAACATATATTTATAGATTAGTACTAGGCTAATTGCCTTTGTGACCCATTTTAAAACTAGCCATTTACCCCATGTAAGACTCAAACCCTGCACCTTGTGTCTGTAAGGTAAACACCTTAATCATCATACCATCCTCAAAGAAATTGTGTCTCCTGGAATATATCCGCCACTGAAGGAAATGGTACTGAAAAAATTCTTGGCACCATAGTAACAAACACCGAGGACGGAGAGGTGGTATGAAGGATTGGTGCTGAGGTGGTCTGTATCAAAACTTGAGGTGCCGAGGTAGTCAATACTACTGGAACCTAAGGAATCAATTACATAGCTTTTGTGGTATCCATCTTCAGTCCGTGGAAGTAGTAGGAACTGAAGGTTTAGATGTTTTATGTGCCAGAGCCAAAGGGGATACTGGCACCAAGAGACTTCTTATTTTTGTGCGCTCAATTTTAGTAGAAGAGGAGGAGGAAGATGATGGAGAAGACTTCTCAGATTTAGCACCTCTAGGATGACCAGACAAGTACTCTTCAAAGGATGTTTTTATTAAGCTTTTCAAAATGAGTTTATTTTTCCACTCTACAAGGGCCTGATTACTAATGGCTTAACAAATATTGAACTGTTGCTGAAGGTGCGCTGGGCCCAAGCAATACACGCAAGAAGCCTGATCATCTGAATTCGGCATTTTCCTGCCACAACCAGAACATTGCTTAAAACCAGTAGTCCCCTTGTCCTTATCAGCCATGTTGAGTAAAAAGATCAACGGCAGAAAACACTCATGCTAAATCCGCACACCCATGCAAGAGAAGAGGGGAAAGGAGAGAGAGAAAAGGGCTACCAACAATGGTAAGCCAAAAAACTACTAGTGGTAGAAGAAAGGGATAGCACTACCAGCAATGGTAGGACAGATACCACATGGTAAAAAAGAGATGGGGATAGAACACTCACTCAAGAGATGATACAATTTAAGAGAGAGAGAAAGACTACTAGAAGGGATACAAGTACAGCTAACTGGGCAGGACTTTAGAAAAATCTTAAATAACAAAAGAAGAACAATACATTTTTACTTAGCTCAAGGAGAGTTTGGCTGACTGTCTTTACTGGAAGAGTGGCAAATGAGATCTGAGGTAATTTGGAAAGAGACATTCTGGGTAGGAATTTGGCTCTGGAGCTTTTGGTTCGCATGAGCTGTTGTAACAGCCGAGCCAGTTACAAGACTTAGAACAGAGTCCCACAAGTCAAGGATAAATGAAGACTGACAACATTAGATCAATATTTTCTTATCAGAGGGAGTAAAATCTCCACAGTACATTTAAATAACTTGATTTCTTGTTAAATTGACATCTGATGTACTTAACACGGCATATCCAACAAATGGTTCCTCACTAAAATAATACAGGGCTGTAAGTAAAACATCCTATGCAGACCGCTTCCAGGCCCTATTCCTGTATTCTGCCTCCTACAGACAGTTGAGGGGAGAGCTATATGTGCCATACAGGGCACTGTCAGACCCGACTCTGATGGAACTACTGCATATCCACAAAATAAACAGCACCAGAATTACCCATTCTAAAGGCTTAAACCTTGTTTATGACATAAACAGGACCTGCTGGAGAGACAGGTATATTCCAGGGACAGCCCCATCTCTGTGAAGCAGAGTTCTTCCCTAGCCCAATTTAAGAGTAACTTGGACAACTGAATGGGGAACAGGAAATTGATCCCTGGTTTGGCACCTATGTCTCTAATGGACACAGGCAACCTGTAAATGGTTCATCTCCCAGGCCCCTGCTTGTAAATGTTTCATCTCCCATGCCCCTGTTTACACTTATCAAGGGTACCAGGATTTGTCAGAGATTTGGGATACATGGCTACGCTTAAAAGGGCCTTTGTGGTCATTAGCCTAGTAAACAGCTATGAACCTAAAAAACACAGAGGATAGTCATATACACATATAGTAAATAATGTATACATGCTGAAAAATCCAAGTTCTGCAATATTCTCCTGACAAAAGATGAAAATAAAGCACAGTAACAACATCAAAGACAGGCCTCTAGTATCTAACAGCACACATATTCACTGCACTTCTGAGAAAAATTCTAAAAGTACATACACACTGCACTTCTGACAGAAATGCTTTACATTTCCTTAAAAACAGTACAAACAAGCATTTGTCAGACATAGAAGCCAAATAAACACTGCTACAAGCAGAAATTCCCACAGGAAAACAATGACACAAACAAAATATTATAAAAATATATTTTTAAACAAAAACAGAAAGAGAATAATAAGTCTATGAAATGAGAGGACGGGGTCCCCTAATGGGGCTTATCTGCACTGTAAGCTGGAAAAATTAGCATTGTATCCTATGAAGAGTCAGAGGATTTTCTTGAATGACAGAAAAAGACAGAATACTCATTCCCTCTGACAGATGAAGGCTTCCCTCTCAGGACAAGTTCAATAAATCAGTTGTCTCAAGAAGAAAGGTGATGGGAGTCTGAGCTTTTGAAAGATGGGCATTACTGGGTTACCTTGGAAGATAATGCAAAATACCACTGAGGTAGTAGGAATGATGAACAGGCTAAAATACATAAAGCATAAACTTTCTTGCCAAGCTTGGCAAGTGCATGAATGTCCTCATTATTTGGCTCAGGGCTGGCAGAAGAAAATGATTCTAAACTTCTGCCCCTCCAAAGAAATTACAGCAGAGTATGCAAGAGGGTTCTTGTAAAGGAATTTGTGTCAAAAACCCTGTAGAACTGGTCAGTTTATTTTTTTACTGAGTAGGGGTTTGAGGGTCTGGGGAAGCAAATGCTGTATTAAAGTCATACTTGAAACTTTGAACACCCAGCTGTAAAAGTCCATCAAATGAACCAAACTCGGACGAATGAAATTAGCGCTTTCAATCACTTTTTAATGTTGTGATCTTCTTCAGAAACAAAGTTACAATGCCCAACCCTTCCTTTTATGCTAAAATAGTTACCTTAAACAGGAAATGACATAACTAATTAATATTGTAATAATTAAATATATTTTGTATATAAACTAATATAATAAAAAATCTGTATCTACATACACACTTTGCTTATTCATAAATATATATACACTTGTTCTCTAATTCTAAAATAACTGTATTGTATATTCTATCTATATAATAAAAAACATTTTAAATTGATGACTTCATTTAAACCTGGTGTTCTGTCTGCACTCAATAACAATTGCCAGAAAGCTTCTTTGCATTCTAATACATTATTTAAGTCACCAGCAAATAACGCTTTCTCTACATTGTCTAAAATAAAAAATTCAAACTTCTTAAATTCATTACATAACATAGCATGCCTAGCTAATGCATTCATCTTGTCTTTCTTCTTTATTGCCAAATGATGTTCGTATATCCTACGTTTAAGACTTCTCTTAGTTTTGCCAATATAATTTCTACATGATGAACAGGTGGCTACATAAACGACATAATCACTATTACAATTGTGGTATTTTTTGGCCCAAAATGTCTCATTAAAATACCCAATTGTTACAGAGGATGACTTACTAATAAACCTACACTGTTTACAATTGTTACAGCTGTAAGTGCCTTTTTTGTTGGTGCACAAACGGTTGGAACTACCTTCTTTCTCTCTTCCAGATTCTAACATATACTTAATGTTAGTTGTTTTTTTGTAGGTGAATCTTGGTGCCATCCCTAATATATTCACTAACTCTTTGTTACCTATTATTATTCTCCAATTGTTTTCAATTATGTTTTTAATGTACCACATTTCACTGACAATTGGTATAGGAAATTAAATCCTATATTCATTTCCTTCTCTCCCCAAGTCACCCAAACTGTTATGGCTTACTGTGTCAACCATTACATCCTTTGAGTACAGAATAGGCTTGGCCACACCACTTCTTAATGCCTTAATTTCACTTTCTATATTTCTTACCCAGTCTAAATCATACCCCCTATTTTGAAATAGTAGTCTTAGAATGGACACTTCTTTATCAAATGTGTCATTACTAGAGGTTAGTCTACTAAGTCTTATCATCTGCCCTTTAATGACTCCCTTTTTCATGTGTGGGGGATGCAGACTGTCTTTGTGTAAGTATTGGTTAGCAAAGTAAGGTTTTCTATATATTTTGCTAGTAAATTCCTTTCTTTCTTGGTTTATTACCAAATTCAAATCCAAAAAGTTGATGGTTTTACCAACTCCACTAATTTTAAAATGTAAAAAAGTGGTAGTGGAATTTAGATGTTTGACTAAATCCTCAAATTCACATTGATTACCTGTCCATAGAAAAAACAAATTGTCTATGTATCTGTAATATATTTCTACCTTGTTGAAACTAGGGTGTGACTCAAGGAAGTTTAACTCCCAGTTGGCCATAACTAAGTTGGCAAAAGCGGGAGCTACTCTTGCCCCCATTGCTACACCTGAAAGTTGCTTGTATAACACTTTTTCGAAATGAAATAATTATTTCCTAAAATCAAGTCCATTAGACTACAGATTGTATTGATTTTTTCACCAGTAAACTCTGTATTTCTACTCAAAAATTCTCTGAGGTACTCTATACCTTTATCTTGATCTATAGAGTTGTATAAATTCTTTACATCCAAAGTACCAAAGAAAATAAGTTTGTCTTTTATAACATATTCTCTCAGAATTTCTAGCAAGTGCCAAGAGTCTCTCAAGTAATATTTGGATTGTTGGACAATTGGATTTAATATATTGTCCAACCAAATTGAAATGTTTTCAGTTTTAGAATGTTTTGCCGACATAATAGGCCTAAATGGTGGAATTCCTTCATTGTTTTGAATTTTCGGAATACCAAAAAAAGATGCCATTTTTGGCTGTTCCACTGTTAAAAAGTTATAACTATCATTGTTTATTTCTCCCTGGCAAAACATATTGAAGAGTGTGACATCTATATTCTTATAACTTTGATTTATTTGTTCATAGTTCACTCTCTTATATGTATCAGCCTCTCTTAACATTAATTCTATTGCATTCTCATAGTCTTTGGTATTCATAATCACTATTTTACCACCCTTATCAACCTTCATTATTCTTATCCCGGTGTTCTTACTTAACAACTGTAGGGCCAAATATTCTTCTGTAGGTAAGTTTTTTTCTTTATTCGGTAGGTGAATTTTTCTAAATTCACCTTCACATATGTTCTGAAATACTTGCAATGTGCTCTGTAAGGGAGGATTGAATGTACTGGGTCTTTTGGGTGTTTCAATATTATTTGAACTATTAAACTGTAATACATCATGCATAATATAACTTAAATTCAGTTTTCTTAAATACAACCTAAAATCAATTAACAGTTTACCAATATTTACTTCACTTGTAGGAATGAATGAAAAGACTTTTTTCAAAACTTTTTCAGCCTCCTTTGAAAGGGAAATGTCTGACAAATTTAAAATGTCCACTTCATAATTGCAAACTTCCCTTTCTAACACCATTTTCTCCTGTTCTTGCCCTTCTCTTTGCCCTTCATTTGTGTGGAATTGTACCACTTGGCAGTCCGTTTGTTGTGCACCTGTTCCTTGGGAAAAGGAACACTACCTTGGTCTGTTGTAAATGTAATTGCCTCTGCATAAGTTGTTTTTCCTTCTTTATTGGCTCCTACTCGGTCTTTGGAAGAACCAGCAATGTCTGTGGTGAGAATCGTATTATTCACTATTACTGTTCCCACCATATTTTCATTAGCGACCACACTGTTTGTCAAATTTGAGTCATTTCCAGACCCCTTTGTCACTGGTGTTGTGTTCTCGGTGATGGCCACTGTATTTCTATCTTCAGAGTCATCTTGTATAATATAGGCTCAATTGTTGTTATAAGCCACAATGTCCCTTCTAAGTTTGGACTGTTTTCTTAAAATTATAGTGGCCCTATGTCGGTCATCTTTCGCTTCAACCCCATTATACAATACAAGAAAATTCGGAAAACAAACAAAGTTTTTAATGCGTTCATCCAAACTTTTTATGTTTTCCTTGACTGTAACAATTTCTTTTTCATAATGCTCTACTAGTATGTGCATCATCTGTAAACCAGTCTCGTTATAAAGTCTTACTTAAATTGTCTACTGGTGTAACACAGTTAGGAATTTTGGCTGTTCTCAAGCCCTGCGGTACCACTTTACGCGAGATACATTCTCTTAAATACTGAATCTCAAGATTTAGGGTTACATGTTTGAACACTAACCTCTCCATATCGTATATACTTTTTTTTGCACAATACACTGTTATTAAATGAATTACTCACTTTTTCATTAGCAGTTGTATCGGCCACATTTGTAAAAGGGTTCACGTTCTCTTTACAGATATAATTCCAAACATTACCCTCGACAACACTCCCCCGTGGAGTGTCTCTCCTTCATCTAAACCTTTAAAAGTGATGAGATTTATGGAACTACCAGCTTCAACACTGCTAGCGTCTTTGCATAGGACGTCATCCTTCCCAGTGTGTGCAGTAGCCGATTTGGACTCTTTGCTTTGTTTAATAGTTAAATCATGAAAACAGTCTTTAACTATTTTCATGATAGTGTCCAGCAGTTCGTCTTTAAAGTTTTGTGTCTGCACACCACTGGTACCGTTTTCTACTGTCGAATAAGTAGCCAAATTTAATAACACATCTTGGGATGAGATTTCCGAGGCCATCAGATGTAATTTAAGCTGGGAACACAAACTTGACACCAAAAACACTGTAGAGGAACCAAAGAAACACTTGAAACTTTGAACACCCAGCTGTAAAAGTCCATCAAATGAACCAAACTCAGACGAATGAAATTAGCGCTTAGCTGTTAATTGATTTTAGGTTGTATTTAAGAAAACTGAATTTAAGTTATATTATGCATGATGTATTACAGTTTAATAGTTCAAATAATATTGAGACACCCAAAAGACCTAGTATGTTCAATCCTCCCTTACAGAGCATATTGCAAGTATTTCAGAACATATGTGAAGGTGAATTTAGAAAAATTCACCTACCAAATAAAGAAAAAAACTTACCTACAGAAGAATATTTGGCCCTATAGTAGTTAAGTAAGAACACCAGGATAAGAATAATGAAGACTGATAAGGGTGGTAAATAGTGATCATGAATACCAAAGACTATGAGAATGCAATAGAATTAATGTTAAGGGAGGTTGATACATATAAGAGAGTGAACTATGAACAAATAAATCAAAGTTATAAGAATATAGATGTCACACTCTTCGATATGTTTTGCCAGGGAGAAATAAACAATGATAGTTATAACTTTTTAACAGTGGAACAGCCAAAAATGGCATCTTTTTTGGTATTCCGAAAATTCAAAACAATGAAGGAATTCCACCATTTAGGCCTATTATTTCGGCAAAACATTCTAAAACTGAAAACATTTCAATTTAGTTGGATAATATATTAAATCCAATTGTCCAACAATCCAAATATTACTTGAGAGATTCTTGGCACTTGCTAGAAATTCTGAAAGAATATGTTATAAAAGACAAACTTATTTTCTTTGGTACTTTGGATGTAAAGAATTTATACACATCTATAGATCAAGATAAAGGTATAGAGTACCTCAGAGAATATTTGAGTAGAAATACAGAGTTTACTAGTGAAAAAATCAATACAATCTGTAGCCTAATGGACTTGATTTTAGGAAATAATTATTTCCTTTTCAAAAAAGTGTTATACAAGCAACTTTCAGGTGTAGCAATGGGGGCAAGAGTAGTTCCCGCTTTTGCCAACTTAGTTATGGCCAACTGGGAGTTAAACTTCCTTGAGTCACACCCTAGTTTCAACAAGGTAGAAATATATTACAGATACATAGACGATTTGTTTTTTCTATGGACAGGTAATCAATGTGAATTTGAGGATTTAGTCAAACATCTAAATTCCACTACCACTTTTTTACATTTTAAAATTAGTGGATTTAGTAAAACCATCAACTTTTTGGATTTGAATTTGGTAATAAACCAAGAAAGAAAGGAATTTACTAGCAAAATATATAGAAAGCCTTACTTTGCTAACCAGTACTTACACAAAGACAGTCTGCATCCCCCACACATGAAAAAGGGAGTCATTAAAGGGCAGATGATAAGACTTAGTAGACTAACCTCTAATAATGACACATTTGATAAAGAAGTGTCCATTCTAAGACTACTGTTTCAAAATAGGGGGTATGACTTAGACTGGGTAAGAAATATAGAAAGTGAAGTTAAGGCATTAAGAAGTGGTGTGGCCAAGCCTATTCTGTACTCAAAGGATGTAATGGTTGGCACAGTAAGCCATAACAGTTTGGGTGACTTGGGGAGAGAAGGAAATGAATATAGGATTTAATTTCCTATACCAATAGTCAGTGAAATGTGGTACATTACAAACATAATTGAAAACAATTGGAGAATAATAATAGGTAACAAAGAGTTAATGAATATTTTAGGGATGGCACCAAGATTCACCTACAAAAAAACAAATAACATTAAGTATATGTTAGAATCTGGAAGACAGAAATAATGTAGTTCCAACCGTTTGTGCACCAACAAAAAAGGCACTTACAGCTGTAACAATTGTAAACAGTGTAGGTTTATTAGTAATTCATCCTCTGTAACAATTGGGTATTTTAGTGAGACATTTTGGGTCAAAAAATACCACAACTGTAATAGTGATTATGTAGTTTATGTAGCCACCTGTTCATCATGTAGAAATTATTATATTGGCAAAACTAAGAGAAGTCTTAAACGTAGGATATACAAACATCATTTGGCAATAAAGAAGAAAGACAAGATGAATGCATTAGCTAGGCATGCTATGTTATGTAATGAATTTAAGAAGTTTGAATTTTTTATTTTAGACAATGTAGAGAAAGAGTTATTTTCTGGTGACTTACATAATAGGTTCATAGGTTCATACTAGGCTATCTGCCCTAGGGCATTTATAAGCCTAGCCAGAATGTGTTTGGCTTTCGCCACCCATTTTAAATGAATTTTGCTATGCCCTTTTTCGAGGTTAGTATACTCTGCCTCTGTCTAACAGTGACACAGAAGTGATACCTGGGGTAAACCTACAATCTCCCATCCACTCATCAAGATTCCTCTTGAAGAGAGTCAATGAGGGACTCTGCCTAACCTGGACTGGGATTTTATTCCAGAGTGAAGGGAGCCTCTGGGTTATGAATCTGTCCCTCCAGCATGTCCTATTTATTTCAGTGCTGAGGTTCAAGTCTCTCGAGTGCGTAGCTTAATGGGATTTGGATTTTCTGAGGTGCAGCATGTCCATTAATTCCGGGTTGGACATGGCTTTATACGTCAGGCACAGATCGCCTCTGAGCAGGCAGTATGCCACTGAGTAGAGCTGGAGTTTCTTTAACCGGGCAGCATACGGCATCTGTTTGAGCCCTTTGATCCTCTTGGTTAGGTACTTTTGGGGTCTTTCCAATTGCTGCAGGTGTCTGGTAAGGTACATCCCAAAAGGGGCATTGTACTCAATTATGGGCCTGATGAGGGATGAGTAAAGAGGCACGATGACCTCCCCTGATCTAGATGTGAATCCCTTCATGATTAGGTGGGCTATATAAAATGTTTTTCTAACCACTTTGGCCACGTGGTTGTCAAATGAGAGATTGCTATCAACTTGGGTACCCAGGTCCCTAATTACTTCTTCTGTACTTAATGGATTACCACCTATGTGGTAATTTGTGGGCACTTTGTTTTTGCCAAAGGGGATGACTATACACTTTTTGGTGTTTAGCTTGAGGCCATGACTCTGGCACCAGTTGTCTGTTTCTATGAGTCCCTTTTGTAGGATGCTTGTGTCTGCTGGAGAGTCGATTATGGCACCCAGTTTGCAGTCATCTGCGAACTTGGTCAGCCATAGTCCTTCCGTGTTAGCCTGTACCTCCAAGAAATATATACCGAACAAGAGAGGTCCCAGGACTGAGCCTTGTGGGACGCCACTTGTAACTGGTTTGGAGTCTGACATGGCTCCAGCAATTCTAACCATGTGAGTTCTGTCCTTGAGCCAGTTTGCAACCCATCTAGTGACATAGGGGTTTATATTTAAGCTGGTGAGCTTATCTATAATGCCCAAGTGTGGTATTGTATCGAAGGCTTTTGCAAGGTCCAGGTAGGCTGTGTGGACCACCTTCCCCTCGTCAATGGCCTTGGTGACTGTTTCAAAGAAATCGACCAGGTTTAAGAGGCAGGATCTGCTCTTAACAAAGCCGAACTGGGTAGGATCCAGTGTCTGTAGGTCCCCAATATCTTTATTTATGAGGTCCATGATGATCCTTTCCATAGCTTTGCAGACCAAGCTAGTCAGGCTTATGGGGCGATAGTTTCCAGGATCTGTTGAGGCACCATCTTTGTGGAGAGGGACCACTGTTGCTGTACGCCACTCTTTGGGTACATATCCTGTAGTAAGGCTGAGATTGAGCAGTAGTTTTATGTTTGGGTTTAGTTCTTTTTGGAGTTCATGTAGGACACAGCCCGGGACACCATCTGGTCCCATTGATGCTGTGTTTTTTGCTTTGGAGAGGGCGGCTCTTACCTGAGCATCTGAGATGTCAGGGGGGCAGCACTCTGCTGGGGAAGGGGGGGAGAAGTTTGCGCTGAACCTGTCAGCTAGGATGTTGGCAATGTCTGTGGGTTCGGTGTATTTTTTGTCATTTTGGACTAATTCTGAGCATATCTGGGAATTCCCACCCAGGTGCCTAACATAACTAAAGAAAGCCTTGTGATTATCCTTAGTGTCCTGTGCAATTTTTCTCTCGAAGCTGGCCTTAGACGATTTTATGAGTGCCCGTAGTTTTTTGCTAATACTGATCAGAGATGCCTTCCCTTTTTGGGATTTTGCTCTATCATGTAGTAGCTTCCTCCTTCTATTGTATAGTTTGTTTATGGCTGGGGTCCACCAGACAGGTTGCCTAACCTTGGAGGATTGGGTCTTGGTTTTATTTGGGATTGCATGATCCATGCATTCCTGAAGGTGTTCATAGAATGCGTTTATAAAGGATTCTGCGGTCTGGGCCGTATTTTCCACAGGCCCGGGGGCTTTGAAGGATTTCGCCTCAGTTTTGAGGAGTGTGAAATTTGCTTTAGAGAAGTTTTTCACTGTGGTTTTCTGGGCAGGGGCTGGGGACGGGATGTGAATATCTAGTGAGATTAGTTTATGGTCTGATCTTACCAGTGAGGGATACACTTCTGGTCTGGAGCATAGAGTCCCCATGTTGGTGATGATCAGGTCCAGTATGTTTTCCCCTCTTGTGGGAGTGGCAACAAGTTGTTCCATAGCATTTGAGTTTATAAATTCTAGGAACCTTTGGGCTAGGGTGTTGGAGCTAGAGTAATGCTCCCAGTCTATGTTTGGGTAGTTGAAGTCACCCAATATAATGGTGTTTGGAGAGACCTTCATATTTTCCAGTGTTCTCAGGAAGGCCGAGTGGGGTTCCTGGGTTGGGGAGGGTGGTCTGTAGCAGGCTATAAATTGGAAAGCAGTTTTACCCACTGTTAGTTGCACATGGATAGTCTCTGATGCTTCGTGCTGTGCCACCAACCTGGAGGTGTGGGTATCTTTGACGAATATTGATACTCCCCCTCCTTTTGTGGTTCAGTCCAAATTTTGGGGCCGAAAAACATGGTATGAGGTATAACCTGGTAGTGCTGGGGTGCTCTCGGGAGCCTTGAACCAGGTTTCTGTTACTGCACAGATATCGATGTTCTCCATGCTAAGGAGAGTTTCGAGTGCGTGCATCTTGAGGTTTAGACTTCTGGCGTTGAGTAGCATTACTCTTAGTTTCTTATCCCTTGTGATACCTATGGAGGTGGGTTTGTCTTTTGAGCCTTGCCTAAAAAGGCACTATGGGGGTGGCAAGAACCTTTGCCAATATCCAAAAGCCCAGGGGTGACAGGTGCAAGCCGTCCCTAGCGAAGCATCGTGGCTTGTCGAGCATGTCATCCCAGGCAGACAGGCATTGGATCCCCTTTGAATGACACCAATACTTAAGCCAATTGTTGAAATTGATCATCTTGTCTTCATATTGTGGCATCATTCTTGGTGAGGGTAAGATGCTACTCAAGGTCAGGGTCATACCGGCCTGGGCTACATGCTCAGAGAGCTTCTCTATGTCTCTTTTCATGTAGTCCAGGGAGGTACGTCTCAGGTCATTCACACCAGCATGGACGATGACTGAGTCATATTTGTACTTACCTTGGAGTGACCTGAGTGCTTGTGTTATGTGGCGGATCCTAGCGCCCGACAGGCAGCTCACCGTGACCTTCTCCTTGTTCAGCCTGGTGAGTGGGACGTCAGTGTGCCTGACGATAGAGTCACCTATTACAAATGTATCAGGTGTGTTGTTTAGTCTTAAGGGCTGTGACTGTTCGGCACACTGGCTTTGTGAGCTATGTGCTGCATGTGTTTTGTTTTGGGGTAGCGGTTGCTTGGGTGTCTGCTTTGGAGGTCTCTGTTGCTTAGGCAGATTTTTATTTAGAGCCTCCAAGTATGTTTTTGTGTGTTTATGTGTTTGGTTTGCTGTCGTGGTAGGTCTTTGTGAGACTGGAATTGTAGTGAGTGTGGTTTCCTTCTCCTCCTGACTGGGTACGCCAGTACTGAGTTGAGAGAGCTTATCCTCCAGTTTGGCTGTATGGTTGCATCTCTCACATGTGTTGGAATTTGTTGGGAGGAGGAGAGGGTTGTCTGTGTACATGAGGCAGTTATAACATTGCCTCAAGATTCTCAGATTCACCAGCTGGACCGGAGAGGAGATTGACAACTGATCTTTGGACATGCTAGAATAGTATTGGGAATTCCTTTATAATTGAAAAAAGGGCCAATGGGGAACAAAGTACTTAAGGGGAGTTTGTGAGGGTGTAGTGCTTTTAATTTTTTAGTGCTGACGTATATAATTGCTTTAGTGAGCAAGTGCCAGGCTTTAGAGTGGGAATAGGGTGTTTATTATGAGAACTAGATCAGTTGTAAGGGAAAAGGTGAAGAGCAGACTTTGTGGAGCCGAGAATGGTTTAAACCCAATGATGCTGCACTATGCGCAAAATCGCGCAAAGCCGTGCTAAAACAGGTTTTATACAGGGGGACTTGAAAGAGCTAGAAAATGGCCCAAACGGCCAATAGACTACCAGATTCTTGTGCTAGGAACACTCCTCCAGAGATAGATAGGCTGCTCCAAGCTCCCCACTGCCACTGGTGAACAAAGACGCCTCCCTTTATCCAAGAAAGGAAATGGGCAAAAGTCCAGAATACAACAAAGCCTGTATTTGGACTACTCTAGGTCAGGGAAGATGGGAAACAAGGATATTTTTTTTTTCTTTTTTGCAATAAACAGCAGGAAAGTGCAATAAATATGTAACACAGGCTAGCGCACTTGAGTGTGTAGCCTCAACAGGTAAATGCAACAAACAGGGCAAACTTTAAAAGTGCAGGTGCAAAAACAACTTTAAACAGTTTAAAACAGTTCAAGAAGCAGAATTACTTGCAGTTTAGCTAGATCGGACAGCCGCCCAGGTAGTAGCAGGAAAAAAACACTTTTATCAGGTTAGCAGTCGCTCCTTTAGCCTCTCTTCTGCTAGCATCACTCTGCAGGACACAAGGAGCTTGACTGAGTAGTAACAACCGCAAAAACTATGTCAAAGAGGGTTTTAAACATGGGGACTTGAAGGAGCTAAAAATTGGCCCAAAACGGCCAAAAGACTACCAGATTCTTCTGCTGGGAGCACTCCTCCAGGGATAGATAGGCTGCTCTAATCTCCCCACTGCCACTGCTGAATAAAGAAGCCTCCCTTTATCCAAGAAAGGAAATGGGCAACACAGGAACTGTCCACAAGTCCAGAATACAGCAAAGCCTGTATTTGGACTACTCTAGGTCAGGAAAGATGGGAAACAAGGATAATTTTTTTTGCAACAAACAGCAGGAAAGTGCAATAAATATGTAACACAGGCTAGCGCACTTGAGTGTGTAGCCTCAACAGGTAAATGCAACAAACAGGGCAAACTTTAAAAGTGCAGATGCAAAAACAACTTTAAACAGTTACAAAGCAGAAATACTTGCAGTTTAGCTAGATCTGACAGTCACCCAGGTAGTAGCAGGAAAAAAAAACACTTTTATCAGGTTAGCAGTCGCTCATTTAGCCTCTCTGCTGCTAGCACCACTCTACAGGACCACAAGGAGCTTGGCTGAGTAATAACAAGCGCAAAAACCGCGCCAAAGTGGGTTTTATACAGGGGGACTTGAAAGAGCTCGGAATTGGTACATAACGGCCAACAGACTACCAGATTCTTGTGCTGGGAACACTCCTCCAGGGATAGATAGGCTGCTCTAAGCTTCCCACTGCCACTGGTGAACAAAGAAGAAAAAATAATGTATTAGAATGCAAAGAAGCTTTCTGGCAATTGTTATTGGGTGCAGACAGAGCACCAGGTTTAAATGAAGTCATCAATTTAAAATGTTTTTTATTATATAGATAGAATATACAATACAGTTATTTTAGAATTAGAGAACAAGTGTATATATATTTATGAATAAGCAAAGTGTGTATGTAAATACAGATTTTTTATTATATTAGTTTATATACAAAAGTTATTTAATTATTACAATATTAATTAGTTATATCATTTCCTGTTTAAGCTAACTATTTCAGCATAAAAGGAAGGGTTGGGCATTGTAACTTTGTTTCTGAAGAAGATCACTACATTAAAAAGTGACTGAAAGCGCTAATTTCATTCGTCCGAGTTTGGTTCATTTGATGGACTTTTACAGCTGGGTGTTCAAAGTTTCAAGTGTTTCTTTGGTTCCTCTACAGTGTTTTTCTGTATTAAAGTCATCCTTTAAGGGTCCTAAATAGGAGGTATGGCTACTGGTTTTGTGACGTTGATAATTAGAAGCTCATAATATTTTTATGATGCTCTCGTAATTTCCCACTTAAAGAAATCTTTCATTTTGAAGATTGTATAGCCAAAATGGATTTCCTCATTTGGAAAATCTGTGGAATGAGCATCATCAGAATTAGAATCAACTCACAAGGAATAAGGGAAGAAAACTGACAGGCATAATCTGAAACTTCATTATACGACTCAGAAAGAGTATTCTCTTCAGAAGAAGACTGGGTTCTCTTTCTTTTTAAAGGGAAAGAGACTGGTAGAGATGGCTGCTCAAAATGAATGGCTAAAGTTGTACCACTCTTCTGGGGAACCCTTTTGCACAGAAGGGGTAGCAGGCAAGAGCTGCTTATTTTTTTTGTATGTGCTACATAGGGGTCTCAAACATAATGGCTTTGAGAGAAGTATTTCTAGGCTGGACCTACATAAGCGACCTTGCAATGTACTCTCTCACCAGTCCTTGATGAATGCCTCCCTTGCCCTCCAATAGTACAAATCATGTTTTTTTTTCTTCCAAGAGTGTTCTTTGTGATGTACAGGGTAACCATTTGAAATGTTGGGACCTGCTAGTCCCAAAATACAGAAACTGAAACGCCAAAAGAACAGGAGTAAAATATACTACATCCAAGATGCCATTTCTCAGAACATTCCTTTTTCTCTGAGGTATAGTGATCTTGGAGTTGGTATATATACAATTTCAGGGGGTGTCGGGGATGCCAGGGAATACTTGCCCTCCCTGCAAAAAGAAGTTTAAAGAAGACCATTTTCAAAGATTTGCTCTTTTCCTATGCATTCAGTCTTTTTTTCAGCTTGTTGGCACTCACAATTTCAATATTAAGCTGATGTACAGTCTACATAGATGTGTGAAATTTCCAGGCTTTATTGACCTCTGGAAGGCATGTGTCAGAGGGACCAGGAGGTACAGACTTTGAGGGATGTATTTCCAGGCAAGACCTTGACATGTGACCTTGTGATGGCGTCTCTCAACAGTCCTTGGTGAATATCTCCCTTGCCCTCAGACAGTAAAAATGATGGTTCTCTTTTTCCAGAGAGTTCAGCCTGATGTACAGTCTGTACGAAATGGACATGTGATGTTCGCATCCCTGAGTGACCTCTAGAGGGGAAGTGACAGAGGGACCTGGAGATACAGACTGATGGTCAGAGGGCCTGCAGAAAAGAGAAACATGTCACAGACTCCTTGCTAACCACTTTGGATAACTTCTTTTTTTCTTATGGGGGGGGGGGGGGTCCAGTGCCATGATCACATGCACCAAGTACCTGAAATAATAGCTTTCAATGAAACTTTTAAAGGAATTTAACCTATTTCTTACTGTTTTTGGAGTAAAATAAAGGTGGATTTAAAAGGATTTGACATTACATTGTTCTCCCAGACACGAGATGAAACTAGTACAAGCCTTATCACAAGAACATTACTTCTTTTGACAGACATAAGAAAAGATATCAGTACCTTTTACAGACAAAAGGAAGGTTCCCTAAATGGAATACCTAGCAGCCAGAAGCTGTAGCTGAATCTAACCGACAATATACATACCGATAAGCTGATGAGAGGTCTGAATAAGCACACATATGGCAAGAAAGTTCTGGATTCTGGCACAACTATACATCCATCTTGTACCAGCACACACTTGGTTGACAGGACAGACAGACTGCGTGTGAGGAAGTAGCCTGAAACCTTTGTAGACTGGCCAGACACTTCTCAAACAGTTATGCCTGACTATCTCTAACAGCATCTGCAGATTCATTACAAACTCGCCTCTCTGACAGAAGCACAGTATCACTCTAGAAAAAAGCCAAATGGCTACAATAAAATGAAGGTCTAACATACTGTTTAGATCTCAACTCTACAAACTACTCCAGCTCCATTTATTCCCCTTGCAGATAGACTTCACAAAAAAACTCCACATAAAACCTGAGTAAATACTCACAAGCCACACCAACTGTCATTACCCCTAGAACCAAACTCCACAGTACAGCACATGCTTTCTCCTCTCAGGCACCTACTCTTTGACAAGCTCTCCCCCGCAACATTAAGAAAACCAACACTTATGCCAAATTCAGAATGAAACTCAAAATAGCACTTTTTCATCAAAGCCAACTGTCACTGCTTCAATACAGGATGTACTACCTGACCCTTCTCCTTTCTGAGTCTCTCCTTTCTCAAGATTCACCGAAGATTGACACTCTTTAGAAACTTATATATATATATATATATATATATATACATTGTACATCACACTCTGCTTGATTGTACATTGCACTGTACTTGTCCACTAGAATGCATACACACAGTTTTTTCTATGTAGTTAGTCTGAACTATTGTATTGTTTAAATTTCTGTATTTTTTTTGTTTGTGAAATGGTTTGTATTTTACTAGGCTAAGCCTGAAATTGGTCAATATTGATCAGCACACTTCCCTGGTAAACACATGTAAATAAATAAACATTACCCTTTACTAATTTTTAAAAATGAAACAAATGCTATATAGCTAAACATTGCCTTTATGAAAGGAAATTAAAGGGTCTTAGGAAGAAAATATTTTCAACCCTTTACTGATGTTTTAAAAATGAAACAAAGGTACATAGCTAAATACTGCTTTTAGGAAAGGAAATGAAAGGATTTTAGGAAGAAATTATTTTCAATTCCAAATCTCATCTGATAGGGTTAATAACCACAAGGAATACTCCAAGTCTCATTTGATTCACAAGGGATACTTGGAAGCCCATCTTGGCTGTGAAGCACTAGTGACTGACACTCATTTGTGTGATCACCTGTTTTTCACCAGAAAGATGAACTGCAGATGTAACAGGGATTTACTCTCTCTCTACTTTGGTGCAACATTTTGAGTTGGTATGTATACATAGAGGAGTGCAGGGGATACAGGAGAACCTGCCCCTTGCAAAAATACTTTTTCTTGTAGTGTGTTTTTTTCTGTTCACATCCATTTATGATCGCATTTCTGTGTGGCAATCACAAATGGCTCACGGACTTGTCAGGGAGAGGGAATTCTTATAATCTTTATACAGTTTTAAGATATAATAATTTAGCTTTTTTACCACTGAACCGAAATCCCGTGGAGAAAATTTATACTTCACTTGAGAAAATTTATACTTCACTTAAAGTCTCACATAAAACAATCACATTAAGAATGTGCATAATGAAAAAAATAAAAAGAGTCAGTGATTACTATTCCAACCAAATAAGAACTGGAAATGGCGTTAAGAGGCACTATGACCGAGGAATAAGTGAAAATTAAGTTACACAAATGTGTTAAATTTGTCATATCCACTCAATTAGATCATTGAAGGGCTGGGAAGCTACCTCTTCTCTTAGCTTTTTATCATGAAGCAGGAATCCCAGGGAGCAAACCTAAAGCCTCAAGTAAAAAAAAAAAAAGCTTAATGCAAAAAAGTAGATATCAAGAATTTAGTGTTCCAACCAAACAGAAACCAGAAAAACCAAAAAGGAGCTCTGATAAAACAGTAACAACTGGACTTACATAAATGCCTTAAAGAGGGAAACAGCAAAAGAGCAAGAGGCAATCATGTCTAGTATATCCGAGGTATTCACTATAAAAGCACAGTTTTGAAAGATATATTTGTAGTAGTTGGTATCAACTGGGCTTCTACTCCAAATGCTAGTCACTAGTAGGACTTGACTTGCATTCACACCAATGGCTTCTTTTCATGATGCAACATCACCTTTTTCAACACGTCTCATCTCATATAAAGACAGAATTAACATATACTTTCTCCATTCATGTCAGAAACTAATACACATTTCAAAAATTACCATGCCAAACAATGAAAGGTGGACACTGCAAAGACAAACACAAATGCAAACGCATACAACTTATTATGACAGCTGAACAAAGAATTCTGGTAACAGATGATGCTGGAAGGGTACACATACTGCTGCAAGAGTCTTCTCTAAAATGAACTGTCATGGTAAACTACCTCGTACAACTGCATTGTCTCATTCAGGAAGGACCCTTACAACAGAACAGCACATGGGGGGCATTACAAAAGTACAGTTTTGTACCTACCATAAATGTAGATGTTCGAAGATCCACATTGCTGCAGTCCCTACACTTGGGTAGTCCGCTGTCCTCGGTCGGCCCGAATATCAAAGTATAAGGCTGACGTCGGTCAAGACGCATTAGACTGACATCAGGACGTCAGGGTACAAATGCGCATGACCGACGTCATATCCTCAGTCTTTTCTTGCCCCAGATGTCAGAAGACCCTAACAAGAAAGGCCAAAACACAAAGACAACAAAACAACCAACCAACCACCCTAGCACTAATAATATGTACAATATATACAATATACACAATATTTACAATCCAACCCACACAACCGCCTCTAACTACAGAGGGGAAGGAGGGAGGGTAAATTGGACTGCAGCAATGTGGATCTTCGAACATCTACATTTATGGTAGGTACAAAACTGTACTATGTTCTTCATCTCACATTGCTGCAGTCCTTACACTTGGGTAGAATCCCAAAGCAGAGGTAAGGGAGGATGGCACAACTATAAAGAAGCAGGAGCTGCCAAAATGCCCTGTAAAATAGCAGTGGCAAAACCAGCCCTAGATTTAGAGTAAAGTGGAAGGTGATAATGCTTAGAGAAAGCATGCACTGAACTCCAAGTAGCTGCCTCCAAGATATCTTTAGTTGCCACCCCCCTTAAAAAGGCTGTTGAAGTGGCAGTAGCCCTAGTGGAATGAGGCCTAATCCCAGCTGGAACCTCCTTGCCATGATGGGAATAACAGAAAGCAATGCACAACCCAATCCACTTAGAAATAGTTTGTTTTGACACAGGCTTGCCCTGAGAACTCAAAGCAAAAGAGACAAATAACTGTTGAGACTGCCTGAACCCTTTAGTCCTGCTCAAATAATATCGCAACTGCCTGTGTATATCCAAAGTGTGCAAAATCTTTTCCCCTTTATTTTGGGGGTTTGCATAAAAGGTAGGCAAATGAATAGTTTGGTTTAAAGCCACACTAGAAACCACTTTAGGCATAAAGGAAGGATTAGTATGCAAAGATACCCTATCCTTATGGAAAATTAAGAAAGGCTCAACTGCCATAAGGGCCTGTAATTCAGAAACCCTTCTCGCAGAGGTAATGGCCAACAAAAAAGCAGTCTTCCATGATAAATATTTCAACTCAGCAGTAGCTGCAGGCTCAAAAGGTTGTAGAGTGAGTTTCTCCAACACAAAATTGAGATCCCAAGCAGGAGTAGGAGCTCTCCGTGGGGGTCTTATATTCTTTGCCCCTCTAAGGAATTGCTTAAACAAAGGATGAGAAAACAATGGTGGGTCACAATCATAGTGAGCAGAAATTGCTGCAGCATGAATCTTAATAGAAGAGAAGGACAAACCTTTGTCCAGTAACTCAGTAAGATATTGAAGAGCCACACTTAAATTAGGCTTAGAAACATCAAATGTTTTTGCTGTACTCCAAAACAAAAATCTCTTCCATTTATCTGCGTACACTTTCCTTGTACTAGGCCTTCTGGCCTCCAAAATAACATTCAAAACTTGCTGTGGAAGCTGAAACCCTCCAGGGTTTAAAACAGAATATGCCAGGCTGTCAGGTGAAGAGAGTGAAGTTTGACATTGAGTAAATGACTGTTCTCCTGAGACAGCAGGTGAGAAATCGAAGGTAAAGGCCGTGGAGGCTCCCGTACCAGACTTCTCAGTAGTGGGTACCAATGCTGTCGAGGCCAATCTGGAGCTATTAAAATCATCTTTGGCTTGTCCTGTCTGACCTTCAGAAGTACCTTTGGGAGGAGAGGCAGAGGTGGAAACGCATACACATGAAGATTGCTCCAATTGAAGGAAAGAGCATCCACTTTCCAAGCTGTGGGATGAAAACTTTTTGTGCAAAACTTTGGCAGCTGGTAGTTTAGTGGAGAAGCGAACAGATCTATGTCTGGAGTTCCCCATGACACTGTCAATTTCTGAAATACATGAGGATCCAATTTCCACTCGTGGGGATCCATAATTTGTCTGCTCAACACATCTGCTAAGGAGTTCTGTGCTCCGGCAGAAACCTTGCCTGTAGATTTAGCTTTAAACTGAGAGCAGTCTCCCACAAAATCATTGCTTGTCTGCACAGAGGATAGGAATGAGTTCCCCTTGCTTGTTGATGTACCACATGACAGTTGTGTTGTCTGTTAGAATCAACACCTGCCCTGGAAGAAGTAAATCCTTGAAAACTATTAATGCAAATTGGACTGCTAACATCTCCTTCAGGTTGATATGTAGATGCAGAAGTCTGGCAGGCCACGTGTCTTGTATCCACTTTCCATTTAGATGAGCTCCCCAAGCTTTGTCTGAGGCATCTGTCGTTAGAATCTGACTCGCCTCTGGCCGGGTCACAGAGAGTCCCTTGTTTAGGTGACATTCCTGAGCCCACCACAAAAATTCCTTTTGAATGCAAGGTATTATCTGAATGACAGTGTCCATATCTTGGCAGTGCTGTGTCCATACATTTTTGAGATACCATTGTAGCTTCCTCATATGCAGTTTGGCATTGGGAAGCACCAGAATACAAGATGCCATGAACCCCAAGGCTTGAAGGACTGTCCTTGCAGTCAGCCTGGACTGATGAGACAACTGATGGAAGTAAAGAGAAATAGTCTTTTGTTTGTCCAGGGTCAAAAAGGCCATCTGGGATGCTGTATTCAGTCTCACACCCAGAAAGCACATGTCCTGAGAGGGTACTAGACTGGACTTTATTTCGTTCACAGAATACCCCAGGCATCTTAGCACTGCTATCACATAGTGTAGATGATGAAGAAGTTCGTCCTTTCCTTGAGCCAGAATCAGGCAATTGTCCAAATAAGGATAAATCTGTATTCCTCTTAGCCTGAAGAAAGCTATCACTGGAGCCAGAACTTTCGTGAACACTCTGGGCGCAGTAGATAAGCCAAAGGGCAATGCAGAGAACTGATAATGAGAAGTCCCAGCCCGAAAACGTAGATACTTCCTGCAACTTAGCCTGATAGGAACATGAAGGTAAGCCTCCTTGAGATCCAGAGTCACCATCCAGTGATCTTTGCCCAGCAGAGGTAAAAGCTGTTGTAACGTCAACATTTTGAACTTGGGAATGTCCAGATAAGTGTTGAGGATAGATAAATCCAAAATTGGTCTCCACGTGTTCCCCTTCTTTGGTACTAGGAACAGGCGAGAATAAAATCCTAGGCCCACTTCTGACAGAGGGACCGGTTGTATGGCTCCTATCTGGAGCAGCAGAGAAATCTGTTTGTGAGCCTCTATTCTTTGCTGAGGAGGAACATCTGGCATGCCTTTGAAAGGAGGCAAGGTATGGAAATAAAACCTGTAACCTTGGTGTATGATATCCAATACCCATCTGTCTTGGGTAATTAAACTCCAATTTTCCTTGAAAAGTGCCAACCTTCCTCCCAAAGGTGCTGCCAGACGAGAAGGCTCTGGCAGCTGAAAAGGTAGGTCATTGGGTCTGTTTATGAAAGGACTGACCCCTGCCCTCACCAAGACTGTGCAGGTGAACTCCTGTTCTAGGCCTGAAAGAGCCCTGAGCTCTGCCCCTACCATGTCTAGACCTACCCCTAGACTGGGAATCATAAGAAGGATACGTCCACCCCTTGGTAGGCCAATTTCTGCTAAACTTGCGGGGCTGACCCTGCAAAAAATCTTTAACAGTCTGCATAGACTTAGCCTTGTCTTCCATTTTCTTTAAGACTGCCTCAACAGGTGAACCAAATAACACATCAGATTGTAAAGGAGCATCTAAAATCCTTGTCTTAACATGGTCAGATAAATTCTGATCCCTTAGCCAGGCGTGCCTGCGAAGAACTGACCCAGTGGCAGCCACCCTAGACGAGGCCTGTACAGCATCAAAACCACATTGCAAAGAATGCTTACCCACTTGTTCAGAGACATGTACCAAATCTTGTAACTCTTTACAGTCAATACCTTCCGCCTGAGCATCTACCTTAGACTTCAATTGAGACAGTAGATAGTTTTGGTATTTCAACATGTGAAACTGGCAATTCAGAGCCCTCATAGCAAGGGTGGAAGAAGTATAGACTTTCTTTCCCCATCTATCCAAAGCCCTGGCCTCTTTATCTGTAGGAACCGGATTTTTAACAACAGAAGCCTTAACACCCTTAGGCCCCTGACTAACAGTTTCTGGGTCCGCCCTAGGACTCTTAAAAAGAAACTTATGAGCTTCAGGCACCCTATAATACCTATCCGCTTAACAGGAGCAGGAGGCAAAGAATCAGGATTAAGAGAGGCCTCTGCAAACACATCCTCCACAACATCCAGAACAGAAGGTATAGCCAAAGGCCTATGCTGGGGTAAAACAAAATTCCCTAAGCCTTTTCCTGGAATCAGAGAAGTCCTGACCTTCCCACTTAAAATGCTCCCTCATGGAATGAAGAGTCTCTGAAAAGAAAAATCCTCAGGAGGAGAAGCAGAAGGAGTAGAATCATCCACATCAGAATCAGAATAAGGAGAGTACTCCTGCAAGTCTTCAGCCGAAGACTCTGAAACATCTGAAGCCTGCTCAAAACTCCCAACTCAGGTTCCACCCTAGGCCTCTTATCAGGAGGGGGCAAAGAACCCCTAATCAAGGTAATCAAATCTTCTGCCATTTTAAGCATATGCTTCTTGGGCACAGAACCTGAAGAACTAGGAGTGACACCAACTGAAGCTAAACCTGGCCTGCCTCTGGGAGAAGCCTTGGAAACAGAAGGAGAAGGCCTAACCACCCTGGGAAGGGAGGGGAGTACAGTAACCTGAGAAGCCCCTTCAGCCTGACCTGCCTCCTGAGAGGCCACATCTTGCAATAACAAGGTCTCCCCCTGGGACTCCAGAGAAACCTCCGGTGGAACCACCGTCTCCACCGACACCTCTAAAGAACCGGCGTCCGGTACGGACGACTCGTCTAACCTGGGCTTAGCTGCCTTATCCTTGCGCTTCTTGAAAGAAGCGGACGCCGGAGCATCCGACGGCATATTATAATTGCACCGCTTCCCGAAGACTAACCTGGCACAATCTAACCTTCTCTTAATAGTGCGCTTATTGAATCTAGCACAAAGCGACACCCAACAATGTCGTGCTCAGGCCCTAAACAAGGAATACACAAAGTATGATAATCTCTATGCGGTATCTGTTTCCCACAAGAAATACAGTTATTCACTTTTTCTGACATCCGGTAAACCACTGAGGCAAGAAAAAACAAAATATTCCCCAACGGGGTACTTAGCCAACTTTGACTCGGTCTGAAACTCCGAATTCGAAAAATTTCAGAACGCCGAACGGCACTTGCAACGCTGCTTCTGCATCGGACCATGCGGCAAAAAAGACTGAGGATATGACGTCGGTCATGCGCATTTGTACCCTGACGTCCTGATGTCAGTCTAATGCGTCTTGACCGACGTCAGCCTTATACTTTGATATTCGGGCCGACCGAGGACAGCGGACTACCCAAGTGTAAGGACTGCAGCAATGTGAGATGAAGAACATCATTACTCCTTTTCTTCTCTACATTTAATCTGATATCTTTGTGGAGTTTGCATGTTCTCTGTGCGAGACTCATCCCACCTCCCAAAAGAATGCTGGATGTTTCCACCTCAAACCTAAGAAATATGCCAAAAGACTGCATCCAAAATTGAATGCGGACATGGTCAGCAGCACATACTGTATGTGGTTGGTACCTATTAGGGGAAGAGTTGTATAAGACCGGTCACTTCAGGCATCAGTTGTGATATGTAGTATCCTCTAGACAGCAGGACATAGAACACAGAGTGTGTGCATTGCTAGGGCTAGCTACCCAATACTGTAAAAACTATCTTTAGGTGATTAGGTTATGTTGACTAATGTCGCCAAAAATGGGCATCTATACTTGCCATTGTCAAATGGGTTGAGGATCTGGCCTGTGCTAGAGATCCATACTAACAGTGGGAATGTGTGTGCCCTTCATAAAGCCCAGTAGCCATGGGTAAATAACCTACTGGCCAGCCAGTGTCCATCTGCACAACCTAAGTTATTTGGGGTATCTCTGGTGAGTGAAAGCCGCATGTAAAATCTAACTGCCAAAACTGAACTAAGAATGGCTATACTGAAAAACAGGTTCACTGACACGATGTAGCTTGGACGAGGATGACATGATGGTAAGGAGGAGGAGACTAGTCATCCTACACATCCAAGATAAAAGGTAGAAGAGCAGTGCAGCAAAGTCACTTGGAAGGGAAGTGCAGCAAAGCCACTTGGTTTGGATTCCAGATTCTACTACTAAGGGGCAGGACAGACTAGAAATGGTGTGGCAAGGGGAGTCTTCTAAAGACAGTGGGAGATGTAAAAAGAATTAAGGACAGACTCCTGGCAATCAGACTTCAGTGTAAAGACAGGACAATATTCATAATCTTACCTTACACATCACAGCAGGGCTATGATGGTGAGGAAAAGAGTGCATTTAAGCAGCACCTACAAGACCCACTAGATATTGTTGATAATGGGGGACATCAATATTCATATCGGGACAGAAAGAACAGTATATGATGACTGTTTGGGTTCACATGGGTGAGGCAACAGGAATAAAGAAAGCAAAGTCATTCTAGGCATGTGTCTGGCAAATGGCTTAATGGCGGCCAACGCATGGGTCAGCAAGACAGTCAATCACAAGATCACATTCAAGAGTGGCCAACATACAACACAGGTAGACATCCTCCTAGTAAAGAAATGGCAATGGGGTAGAAGAAGAGATTGCAAAGTCATCCCCAGTGAAACAGTGTCCCACAGAATAAACCAGCCATGGTCACAATCACCTGCAAGCTATGGTCAGAGAAGGCTCTAAGGTAAACAGAAACCAGACTGAAAACCTGGACATTTACTAGAGTAAAAGTACAAGAGTTCAAGGAAATACTTAGGGCTACAGCACCTCAGGAAGAAGACAAAATTGGTGAAGTTGGAGAAAAATGGCAGTGTCTCAAAACAGCATGTGAAGACTATAGAACAGATATGTGGCCAAGCCAGGTATGGATATGAGGTACACCAGGAAAGCTGGTTGTAGAATGCAGAAATCCAGGAAGTTATTAAAAGAAAGGAGGAGTGCATGAAAAAGTGGCAGATAGGAAAGATGGACCATGTTAAGAAAGAATATTGGTTGGCAAACACCAAAGTTAAGAAAGCAGTAGTAAAAGCAAAGAATAAGGCATGGGAGGCATGCTACCAGTTTCTGAAATGTGAGCCAGCAGATGATGCAAAAAAAACTATCAGGTTACAAGATAAAGAAGAAAGTTACCAGACACCATTCATAAGGGAGGTCAGCAACATGCCATCAATGGTAGACGGAAGGAGTACTTGCAGCAGTTTCTAAATGAAGAAAAACCCACAGAAGCTGTAATGCCGCATACACAGCCTATGCTAAAATAGGAAGAAGAAACCACCCTAGAAGATATAAGAACAGCACTAAGGAAAATTAAGTCAGGGAAAGCAGCATGCTCAGATGACATTACAGCAGTTATGACTGGCTCCTGAGGATATTCATAGCAGTACGGAGTGAAAGGCATATCCCAGATAACTGGAGAATAAGCATTCTAGTGCCAGTGTGTACAAGAAGAAAAAGAACAATTACAACTGTTGGTAGTAAAAAGGGATCAAACTCTTATCACACTACATGAAAGTACTGGACGTGGTGAAAGAAAAATGAATATGCAGTGTAGCAGAAGGAAAGATGGGAGATGAGCAGTTGGATTCAGATTAACTTGATGCCCACACTGAGGCAGACAGTTGGAGATGAAGGAGGAGTCCAAATGGAAATTCCTAGACTTGGAGAAAGCATATGACAAGGTCCCAAGAAAGCTGATTTAGGCAGTCCTGCAATAATTCAAAGCCCCTTAAACACTGGTGGAATTAGTGCAAGCTATGTACAAGGGCTCAATAACACAACTGTGAGCAGTGTTCAGAGTTACAGTATGTTCCCAGTGGGGAGTGGGTGGGCAGCAGGGTTCATCTCTGAGCCCACTGCTATTAATGCTGGTGAGGGACCGATTACATTAGTAAACAAGTCAGAGGGGGCAGATCAACAAAGCTGTTGTAAGCAAATGATGTGGCATTACAAGTAAACAGGAATTTCAACAAATCACAAGGGAATGAAATGAAAAACTGAAAGTAAATGGATGAAACTGAGCACAGACAAAACAGCTGTCATAGTAGCAAATGGGGGAAATCAGAAGAAACAGAAAACTAAAATAGAAGGGAAAATAATGAAACAGGTTTTAACTTCAAGTATCTGGGAGAGGTGGTTGAAGAAAAAGGAGGTCAAAATTAGAATCAAAGACAGTGCAGCCAGATCGCACATTGTGTCAGGGATAGTATGTGACAGAAGAATACCAAAACATTTTGAAAAGTAAGGTGTACAAAATAGTGCTGCGACCAATACTTCTTATTGGTACAGAAGCCTGGTTAATAAAGACAGAGCACAGCTGAGGAAGTTAGAGGTGATGGAAATGAAGTGCCTGAGATGGCTGGTATGATGCACACTGTGGGACAGGTGAAGAAATGACCACATTAGAGAAAAAGCAAAAGAGGTTCCAATTGCAGACAAGGTCAAAGAGAACGGATAACAATGATTCAGGCACATGTGCAGGAAAGATGATGATTTGTTGAACACTGTTTGAGAGAAACTGGAAAAAGGCAAGAGGAAAACAGGATGTCCAGCCAAGAGGTGGAAGGATTGCTGAAGAAGGTGAGAGACTGACGTCGAACTGACAGAGGTGGAAACAGCTGATGTGACCCTTTGCCCCCATATAGAAAAAAAACACCTAAGTTTCCTGAAACTCTGGCAGATGAAAATGAAAGTTATGTACTTAAAATAAGGATATATCTGTGTTTCCCTTTTCCATCTGTCCTTAACAAAGGAGTTATTGGATCTGTCTTGGATCAGACTTTGGCCACTCTGACTTCGGATCCAAAGCTCAGGCTTCTCCCCTTACCTGTAATCCCCATCAAGTAGAAAATTACCACAGCCTGAGTTTCCCCATACCCTACTATAAAAATATTATTCCACTCTTACAGAAAAATCTGAACACCTTATATAATGGCATGCATCCAGACCTAGAGCTTGAACAAAACAAGACCAAGCTAAAGGAGCTATCACTGCAGTCACTCCAGAAGCAAAGAATAAAGCAACAGGAAGTGGAAAGAAAGTAGGGAAATTGGGAAAGGACAGAAACAGACAATAAAGATGTATCATTATGGTAAGTACATAATTTTTGTATCTGATGTTGTCTCTTTCATCCATCCCTCAAAGGATAGAACATAGCCCCCAACTACTATCGATCTTGAAGGTCCCATGGAAGGATAATACAGAGTAAAGCTGAACCAAAGGAAGCTCTACGCCTTGACTGTAAATCCAGCTTGTAATGAGAGATGAAAGTATGTTCACTGGACCAGGTAGTTGCAGCACAAATGTCATCAACTGATACTCTGGAGAAGGTGGCCATAGAGGTAGCCACTGATCTAGTTGAGTGAGCCTTACAAGGTTTGGGCAAAGACATCATCTTCCCTCTGTAGAAATGTGATGCAATCAGATTACCATCGATAAAGAGTAACTTTAGATTCCCCTTTTAAAATGTAGCTGTGGAAAAGGAAACAACTGATCAGCCTTTCTAAATATCTTAATGCAGTGTAAGTAAAAACGAAGATGATGGTGCACATTCATAAGTGTAACATATATCCCCAATGTTGAAGATATTAAGGAAGGAAATAGGAAGGTTGACAGACTGATTAAGTGATAACTCAGAAAACATCATTAGAAGAAATGAAGGACTGGTTAGAGTAACTTGGTCTTTGTGGAAGAACAAATAAAAAGGACTACAAGAATGGATGTGCAACTCCAAAACCCTCCTAGCAGAGATGACTGTCAGCCAAAATAAGGTTTTCCAAGCTGGATATGTCAAATCAATCTCAGCTGCAGGTTCAAAAGGGGGTCTAGTCAAGGCCTATAAGATAATGGTAATATCCCAAGGAGGAACAGAGTCCCTAAGGTGGGACCAGAGAAGGAAGGCACCCCAAGGAAAGCCTTAGACAATTTAAGGGAGGCAATGAAAGACTGACTCTCCTTAACCTTTAAATTGGAGATGACTGGTAGTTGGACCTTGATAGTAGAGTGGTTAGCTCCACTGTGGAACGGAGAAATCAGTATGTCCAGAATCCCCTGGAGAGACGCTGATCAATGGTCCAAATTTTTACTAGAACCCCAGATGGAAAGTCTTGCCCATTTGCTCTTACACAACTTTCAGGTAAAATGTTTCTCTGTAGAGGTTAGGATGTGCATGACTTGGGAAGAAAGCCAGGACTGTCAAGCCACCACTGGAATTGGAGAAACCATGCTGTCAATTTGAGGGCTTGAATGTCCAAGTAAGGCATTCCCAATGAGTGAGAGAGAGAAGATCTTGAGAGGGGACCAGCATCCAAGGAAGGTGAATCAGATTAGACCAGAGGAAGGAAAACCACACCTGCCGGGGCCAGAAGGTAGCAATGAGGATCAACAAAGCTTTCTACAGAAACTTTGGGATGAGAGGAGTAGGAAGAAAAGTATACAGGAGGGGGGCATCCATTGTTGACTACCCCTCCTGGTAGATTACGGCAAATCACCTGCTGCACTTGAGGTTGTAGGGGGAGGCAAGAGAATGCAACATTGTTAGACCCAGTGGCTGAAAATCTGAGCCACCACTGTCGAGTTGTGGGACCACTCATGAGGGAGGAGGACACACCTGCTCAACCTGTCCACTAGAACACTGGACTTACCTGTTTTTGACAGCAATGCACACACCAGGGAAGAAGACAATGCCCACTTCCAAACCCTCATGGCTTTTTGACACAAGTAGTAAAACTAAGCTCTCCACTGTTTGCTTTGCTAATGTACCAAAATACTGACATATTCTCTATGAGACCTGTGAGGTAGGAGTCCTGGAAGGTCAGCAATGCTAGGAGGACTACCATCATCTCCAGAATACTGATGTGAGGACTGGCCTCTGAGGGGTACTACATGCCTTGGAATGTCTTTCCCAAGAAACTCCCCACACCACTGGAAAGTATAAGTTGTCAGTGAGCCTGAGGAAAAAGTAAAACAAAAGGGTAACCATGAGAAACAATAGGAGATTCTAGTCACCACAGAGTATGTTTTTTGCAGATTTCTGGGAGACAAGAGACTGGGCTGATGTCTGATTCCCCATAGGGTCCAATGGAACACCCTCAAGTGGTATCTGACAAGAGGAACCACAGTGATGGTGGCCACCATCCATCCGAGGAGATGCAAAATCAACCTTGTTGGTAGACTTGACAGGGAAGAACTACTATGTCTGTTTATGAAGTGTGACAATCCTGGACTCCAAGAAATTTTGCTGTTTGTAAGTTAATCTCCAAGTGAGCTCCAATAAATTCTATAATCTGGATGGGTAGATGTTTAGACTTGGCTATGCTCACCGTTATACCAGGTTGTGAGTAAAGATGGAGCAAGCAGTCCCTACCACTCAGAAAAACATTCCTGGTAGGGTGGTTATAAGCCAGTCATCCAGGTATGGAAACAGTCAGAACTCCCACAGTTTTAGTTGAGCTGCAGCCACTTACATACACTTGGTGAGCACCTGGGGGGCTGTGGTAAGACCAAATGGCAGGCCTCTGAACTGGAAATGAATAGCCCCCAGATGGATGTGAAGAAACCTTCTGGAGTGTCTACCCATCTTTATATGGTAGTAGGCATCCTGAAGGTCTGCTGAGCAAATCTAATCATCCTGTCTCAGCAATGGAAGAATAGACTGCAGCGTGACCATCCAGAATTTCATTTGTCTCAAGTACTTGTTCAAATGAATGCAGTCCAAAATGGGACTTAGGTCCTTGTTTTTCTTTGACATCAAAAAGAAACCTGAGTAAACTCTGGATCCATACTGGTCTAGTGGGACTCCCGGATGACTCCATTGTCTAGCAGCCTTTTTATTTCTGGTGCTGTGTTTTTTCTTTGGGAGGATGTAACACTGTAAAGTTTTTTCTTGAGTGGGGGATAAGAAAGAAAGGGGATGGAATAGCCCCCAGTTATAATCACCTGCCCCTACTTGTCTTGAGTGATGGATGTTCAGGCTGTGGGATGCCGGGATAAGTGCTCAACAACTGCCTCCAGAATGCAGGAGTTGACCAAACATTCAAGAACACTGGTAGGGCCTATAGGCAAAAGACCCTGAAAGCCCTGGTTTTGCAGACCTCTTCTGCAGCAGGGAAAACATCCACCATTAGAGTTCCCCTTCTTCTTTGGGGGGGGGGGTCTATCACCAAAAGTGTCAGGAGGAAAACCTTGCAGTTTGCACAACCACAGCTTCTTCCCTCCCTTTAGGTTTCTAGAGAAGGAAGTCGGGGATAGAAAACAATCCTTAAGGCAAATAAGGTTTTCCTATCTTGTTCAATTCTACAAAGTGTCTCAACTTTAGCCCAAAAAGTGCCAAGCCATCATAGGAGGCATGGAAAAAGGATGTTTTAAAGTGCTCCATAGTCACATAGACACATCCAGGTATGCCTCCTAGCAGTCATGCCAATGCCTGCAGCTCTACTAGTGCTCTGGGTGGCCAACTGCAAGGCAACAGACTTACTCTTTTCTGCAGACAGGGATGCTGAGAGAGGCCTGGAGAGCTCTTTGGCCAATTTTTTTTGGAAGCACATTACATGTGCCAAACAGCTCAGTGGCCTAACACAAAGGTTGCTGAAGTGTAAACTTGCTTTCTGATCTTTCCAGTGCTCTATCTCCCTATTAGAGGGATGGACAGTGGAGCTTTCCTCAGCAAGCTCCTTTCTACTGTCATCTGTCAACACCATGGAATCAATGGTGGGACCCTTGATCCAACAATGGAAATCCTTATGAGAGACCAAAAACTTAACGGGTTTGCATGGGATCAGTTCAGCCACATCTGGCTCCTTCCATGCCTACGTAGAAATCAGATTAACCACCTCATCTGCGGAAGGAACCACCCAAGACATAGACAGGCCAGCCACAAAAGTGTTGAGAAATACCAACTCCTCCTGGGATGTGACTTCAAAAGGTCACTCCCCTTTCTGTACAAGCAGTTCCAGCATTTCTCCAGATGAGACCACCTCAAGGGGGGATCAGAGGAACCCATCCCTCTCATTAAAGCTGGTATCTTCAGTTAAGGATTCCTCTGGGGGTCAACATGCCTCCCCTTGCATGAGTATTTCCATGAAACCTTTCAAGTAGGGTGTTCTGGGAAGGACTTGGAAGCAGCATGGGTATCTTCAACGTGGACTGTCTCAATGTTAAAGAGGGTCTAGCTCTCCAGACAGGATAAAAAGTGTAGGATCAGGACCCAGGGAGCTCCTATTGGAGTGGGAAACATCCAAAAGGAAAAGGGATGTCCACTCCCGAGAGGGAGACAGCACTATCTCAAATGTTTCAAAAAGTGGAAGATGAGACAGGACCCAAGATCCTTCCTGTAGGACCCACAGAACCTAATGCAGATTGGTCTCAGAGTCCTGCTTGACTTAGCTCTGAAACCGACACCAGGACTGAGCTATCTAGCACAAAATCTCCAGGACAGGACAGCTCCAAAAACTTTGTAGACAAGCCAAGCCCCTAAGATCTGACATCAGCACCTTGACTCAGAGATCCATCATGGTCAGAGCCACTAGCCACCAATTCTTTCAGAGATGCAGTCGGGGTCCACAAAGACCATGTCTTTGGATCCAATGTAGACAAACCCCAGAAAACATTTGGTCCAACAGCTAAGAATCTGAAGGTTGGATTGGGGAAAGATTGATAATATGATGAGGGGATGGCCTCATGCTCACAGGTCCGAATGTGGTCAGAGCTGGCAGAACCCCAACTGGATTTAGGTCCTGAGGAGCTTCCTCATCACTCTGTCCACATCTGCTTCTGAAAATGTCGTGGAAGACTGCACCAAATAAAGACATAAGGTAGTGGAGGCAGGTTTGGAAGAAAGAAAGTTCTTTCCTGTAAAAATGTGGATCTCAGTCTGGGCAAAACTGGCTCTAGAGAGAAACGTGGTACCAGTGAAGGAGGGCTGCCAGATTAAATGATGATAGGTTCCAACCATGAAGTCAGATCCAAAGTCTTAGCAAGTTTTAGAGCCGGATCTGAATATGAATAGCACCAGGGATTGCTTCTTGGAATCCTTAGGTTCGTTGGCCTTCTCCTTTTTAGCCTAACCACCACTATTTTCACCCTTGAAATGGAGAGCAGAAGAAACACAGTGAGAAAGGTAAGCTCTTCCAACGAGGAGACCCTTCAAGACCAGTTTTGTTTCTCTTTTTCATA